>NW_024062436.1:0-224527 GCF_006381635.1 Hibiscus syriacus
TTATTGGACCATCATTTTACAACTCAATAACTAATGGCCCATATAATTTTAATAAACTCCAACCTCATTTAAGACTCGTACTTTCTTTCTTTCTGAAGACATTCTCTCATAATCTATTCTTTCCACCAACCCAAACCTCGATCTACTCGTGATTCTCTGCCCGCATCAGATATGATCATATAAGAAAATATTAAACTTAACCAAGAAACTCAAACAAAGATAGATACAAACAGATATGATCGTACCGAAAAACCAACCACAAAAGGAGATCAAGCTATTGAAATACCACCGACAAACTGTAAATCAGACCCGAGCGACGTGAATAGCTATCCACAAACGCAAATGGAGTATCCAAATCCAATCCGAGGGTCTAAAGCAGGGATGATCAACAAGATATCAGACAAACGTCATCTTGATCAGTCGTTACGATATCAAATTAACCCTTAGAAAAAAGATAAATGAATAAACAACCAAGGAACCAAAAAACATGTCAAAAAGCATAAGAAAATATGTCATAAAGGCAGATGAAAACATGCAATACATGCAAACTTATTGAAAATAAAAAAATAAAAGAAAATAAAGATATGATATAAAGAAGAGAAAGACAATAAAGAATATCGACGGTTGACAACAAATATTAAAATTGGTGCGACAAAAAATTATAAATTCTTTCATAAATTATGATATTTTCACACATGTATGACATAGAATTATAAAATCAAGAGACGTTCATCTGTTATCTGAGGGTCAAAAGAGATGGATTTATTGCTAGAAGGGGGTGTGAACAAAATCTAAAACAATTGAATCTAACAACTAATTTCTTGTATTAGAATGATAGAATCAAAGAGTTCAAAAGAGGATTTGATGTTTTGAAGAGGGAAATACACCAATAAAGCTCAGGAGAATAATAGGTGATGTTAGGCTTTGATTTCTATCGCAAATACCCCTAGAATAAGACTAAATGATAAAGTTATACGGCCAATAGATATAATAGACTTTTGGGTAAACTACACATTTAGTACCTAATTATTATTTTTAATCTGTTTTAATACCTAAACTTTTTAATTCTTTTCAAAACCATGCCTAATGTTTAGTTTTTGTTTTATTTTAGTACACACCGTTAAAAACTTAACACGTTTAGTATCTAAACTATCAGTTTTGATCCGTTTTAGTACCTAAACTTTCAATTTTTTCCAATTTAACGTTAAATTTTGAATGAGATACTAAAATTAAATAAAAACTAAACTGGTTTTAAAAAAATTGAAAATTTAGGTAATAAAACAGATCGAAACTAATAATTTATATATTAAACACGTAATTTAACCCTAGATTTTTTTCCTATTTTCTCTTTATTTTCATATCACATCTTTAAATTTTCTTTAGCCTTTTTAGTTTTTGATAACTTTGTCTAACATGTTTTCATCTATCTTTATGACATGTTTTTCTTTATTTTTTGGCACGTTTTCGATCATTTGACTATTTTTTTATCATTTTTATCAAGGTTAGATTTGATATAGTCACGACAGATTAATATGGTGCTTCATTGTTATCATTATGATATTTCCGGCTTTTGACTATCTGATTGAATTTGGATATACGATTTAAGTTCATTGATAGTTTTCTCACGTCGCTCGACTCTGGTTAGCGGTTTGGGTGGTCTTTCAATAGTTTGACCGATTTTGTGGTTCGTTTGTCAATACGATCAGATCTATTTGTATCTAATTTTCGTTCGAGTTTATTTGACTATATTTTTTAAACTTTTTTTATATGGTTCTTGTATGATCTTAAGTAGGTAATTTCTTGCGTTAGTAATAATAGAAAAAATGTCATATTATATATTTTGTTCACGATTATAATTATAAACCTTCGTTATAATTACAAATATTTCTTATTTTCAATAAATAACTGTTTTTATTAGTAAAAAAAATTATTTATATAAAATCCATAAATTTGATTAATCCGACCATTGATATAAAATGGATAATCAATTGACTTAGTATGTTTTTAACCGAAGACTTTCAACTTATATAAATTCAAAATCAAATTGATCAAATTATTTTGTTCGGAAAAGGTAAGATAACCGATGAGTTTACTGGAGCAGGAGCAATTGGTCAGGTTTGTCAAGTGATCGGTTCCGTCGTTGATGTCAGATTCGATGAAGGTTTACCACCTATTTTGACGGCGCTTGAGGTGGTGATCACTCGACCCGGCTTGTGCTGGAAGTAGCTCAGCATTTGGGTGAAAACATGGTTAGGACCATTGCTATGGATGGAACGGAGGGACTTAATAGAGGGCAGCCTGTCCTCAATACCGGATCTCCGATCACTGTAACTTTCCTCTTCCCTTTTCTGTGTTCTATTTTTATTAGAAATAAGATAATGTCGGAACTTGGAACTTGGAGATGCAGTGTAGTTAATATGAGTATCTGATTAGATTTTGGATATGAGTTATGTTGTGGAATTAGTGATATTTTTTTTGTCAAACAAGCTATAGATTGACTTTTTCAGTGATTTTCTACAATTGTTAGGCTTATACTTGAAATCCATTAATTTATTCTTCAGTTTGCTACTAAGCTTTTTACCATTTTCACTTGTCTACCATATCATATTTTTGGGCTTGAATTTCGCTCTAAGTTCTTAATATTTTTTCTTGCTCTCTTCAGGTGCCTGTTGGGAGAGCTACTCTTGGTCGAATCATAAATGTTATCGGAGAGCCTATTGATGAGAAAGGCGAACTCAGTAAGAGATTTGTCATCATTATAATAGTTTGAACATTGTATTGTATATTTCTATGCTGGTGCAGAAGTCTAATTGGCTGTTTATTTTTTAATAGAAACCCATCGCTACTTGCCTATTCACAGAGAGGCACCAGCTTTTGTCGACCAAGCTACTGAACAACAGATCCTTGTCACTGGCATTAAGGTACTAATTATCGCTTGGAATTTTGTATCTCTTTGACGCCTGTTATTTTCTCTATTTTTTCCTCTTTCTAATGGAAAATGTTGTGCTGTTTGAATCTGGATGAGATTATGTCAGTCAAAACATTTTTCTTGTTTTATTTTGCAGGTTGTTGACCTTCTTGCCCCATATCAAAGAGGAGGAAAGAGTGGGCTTTTTGGTGGTGCTGGTGTAGGAAAGGCAGTGCTTATTATGGAACTTATCAACAATGTTGACAAGCAGGTAAATACAAGGTGTCTTGTTAATCCTGTCCAGATTTCTGTATTTTGTTGTATCTTATCCTTGTGGTTTTTCGCTCTTGTATTATTCCAGGCCGAAAGCAAGTGCGCTCTTGTCTATGGTCAAATGAATGAGCCACCTGGTGCCCGTGCTCGTGTTGGCCTTACTGGTTTGACTGTGGCTGAACACTTTCGAGATGCTGAAGGACAGGATGTTCTTCTCTTTATTGACAACATTTTCCGTTTTACTCAAGTGAGTTGGCTTATTGCGGAAGCTTTTGAAACACTTCATGACACATGTTATATGTTGCTGATGGCTTGAATTGTGTGTGTACTTTTTATTTTGCAAGGCGAACGCAGAAGTGTCTGCTTTGCTTGGTTGAATTCCATCTGGACCAACCATGGCTACTGATCTTGGAGGCCTTCAAGAACGTATCACCACCACCAAGAAAGGTTCTATCACGTCTGTGCAGGCCATCTATGTGCCTGCTGATAACTTGACTGATCCAGCTCCTGCAACAACCTTTGCTTACTTGGATGCGACAACTGTGTTTTCCCGGCAGGTATTGTACATATATATACATGTGTTTTTGGAGGTGCTCTATATGATTTTACTTCATGATTACCTGTGCTTCTCTGTTCATAACACTTTGTTTATTTTATCAGATCTCTGAACTTGGTATTTACCCAACTGTTGATCCTTTGGGTTCTACATCTCGTATGCTGTCTCATATTTTGGGTGAGGAACACTACAATACTGCACGTGGTGTGCAGAAGGTTCTCCAAAACTACAAAAACTTGCAAGATATCATTTCCATTTTGGGAATGGATGAGCTCAGTGAAGTCGATAAATTAACTATTTCTCGTGCTCGTAAGATCCAAAGGTTCTTGAGCCAGCCATTCCACGTAGCAGAAATGTTCACTGGTGCTCCTGGCAAGTACGTGGAGTTGAAAGAGAGTATTACCAGCTTCCAGGTATCAGTTTTTATTTTTCTGCTGGGCTTCTATTATGGACCATATGGTGTGTTATGGCATGCATCACAAAGTGATTAGTTACTTATAATGGGTGGATCCACTTTTTATATCCACCTTGATTAATGTAAGTTTAGCAGTTAAGAGTCTTTTGAACTCATAAGGAGATGCTATAATGAAGTGGCCCAATTATGAGACACACGTCTAATACTGGCTTTCAAGTTATAGAGCAAATAAAGGCCTTGTAATTACTTGGTTGTGGTGGGTTGACAGATAATGTGAATCTGGACAATTGGATGTCTGTTTTCTTTATATAGATATTCAGACCAACATTTTAATAAGAATCAATTGACAAGAAGGATGCTAATAATTGGTTAAAACATATCTTGGTCAACAAAATCTATCTGATTATGCTACCGGCCACTATGTGCATAATTTAGTGGTTGATGATATATGCATTGTGCGCATCAGCATTGGTGGTATTTTAGTTGTATATTGTGTGGTATTAATAGCACTAATTCTGAATAATCATGATGATTGTTACAGGGTGTGTTGGATGGAAAGTATGATGATCTTCCAGAGCAATCATTCTACATGGTTGGAGGAATAGAGGAGGTGCTTGCTAAGGCAAGACAAGATTGCCAAGGAATCCGCAGCCTAAGTACATCCCTACATCGATTATGTTGATACCTTCGTTTTATGTTACGATGACGAAAATATGTTTATCAATAGAAAATACAATAATTTTTTTTTAAATATATAAAAATTTAAAATTTTCGGGAAACCATCTTGTCAATCCCTCCGGTCCATCTATGTGTAGAGTTGATCACATGCTATTGTCTTAATTAATCATTATGATGAAAACCAAATCCATTGACAACCCAAGGACGCTAGTAGTTGCAGTACTCTTGATTATTTCTGTTGGCGGTTATTTAAAGAAAGTAACTTGACGATGAACTCAAATCAAACGCGGTGGTTTCCGCCTCAGAGTTCAAGCCTATAAAGGTTCCACTCGCCCCCGAGTCAAATCCGTACGCAGTTTGATCCGAGAACCCGAAAAACCCTGTTTCATTCCAACTTCCACAGCTCATATCAAATCCGGATGAGACATCCGGAGGCAAAGGTGGAAGCTCGGAATCATGGCCGAACTGCCTTGAACCACCGTCTCCGACATCCATGATGCCGGTGATGGGCCTGTAAGAATCGACTGTGCCATTGCTAGTCTCTTGGATCCACCCGGAAGAGAACTGGCACGCAGTGAAAGGGTCTTGAGTAGAGAAGAAAAGCTGCTTCTGGTTCCCATCGTTTTGGAAAGGTGGAATATCAATGGAGAAAAAGTCGTGGTGTGATTCATCGGGGGAGACTATGGAGGTGACGGATGAACCGAAGGGCATGTCGGGATAAACGAAGTTGGTTCGAGCCTTGGAGCCGCGCATGGACCGAGCGGCACGGTCATAGGCCAAGGCAGCTTCCTCGGCCGTGTCGAATGTGCCAAGCCAATGCCTTTCTTTAGTGGAAGGATCTCTTATCTCGGCTGCGTATCGACCCCATGGCCGCCTCCTTACTCCCAAGAACCTCGTTCCTTGCTCCTGCTGCTGCTGCTGCCTCTTTCTGCTTTTGGAAGAAGAAGGCGAATTGGTCTTTAAGCTGTTCGAATCCATCAACATAAAGTGTTCGTCTTTATAAATTTTTCCTCGTTTTAGACAGACACAGATAGTTAACCTCTTATATACTATCCAAAAAACATCCAGCACGACATAAACTCGAAACATAAATCATAAAATCTACATAACAACAACAAAAAAGGTTTGGCATGCTTGCTAATGATCCTAGTGTGGGCCATTGGTTCCGATAGAACCCTCATAAACTCGCATGATCGAGTTGCTTTTCATTACGAGTCACTCAAAACAATCACTTTCCAATGCGTTGATTAAATGTGAGTATTCAATCAAATTGAGTCAAGTCGAAATATTTTAAGTTAGTTGAGTTTCTGTTTAAATTTACATATATAGGATGATTATTAGGTAGTACCTTTCCAAAACTTTCTTAACCTAGTGTGAGCATATATTGATGCTCGAACCCATACCTCTAGGGAGAACAATTTTCCTTTTTACTAGTAAGGTCACTTGACGAGTCTAATTGTAAATATTTATAATGTTATAATACTAGTTAAATCTAATTTAAATAATTTTTTTATAATTATATACGATATACATATATTTGTTTTCATATACGATATACACATATTATGGAGAACCGAAAGATTCAAATCAATTTTTTTTTTTAAAATCTACTGATTAGTGATTACTAAAAACTTTAAATTATTTAAGTACTATTTTATAATTTAAACTTTATTTTTATTCATTCCTACTAATAATAGTACTGTGATGTTAGATAATGCTTCACCATAGGTGATCATACAGCATTCATAGGATTATTCAGGTGATTTGAATACCGATCATTAGAACAACTCATCACTGATCATTCCATCATAACCGTTGGGCCACAAGATTAAACTTTCTGATGATTTCTCCACTCTGCAGGAGCCTACCGAGAAAGTGCAATCATGGGCTCATCAGCAGATAATAATATATACATACATTTCCATGATTCATAATTTAGGGATCGGCATGAAACTCGAACTAGACGGATTCTAATTCCATCTAATTTGATTGAGTCAGCTTTTTTGAAATAAATTTTGAGTTTGAGTCAGATCGAATATTTTAGAGATTATATTCGAGTCGGGTCGGATTCAGGTTTAAGGTAAAAAATATCGGCCTGATTTAACCCAGAAAAAATTATAATTTTATTTTATATATTTAGAAATAAATCTTATAATAGTCTTCTATATATATTTTAATTAAATTCTTATTTTTATTAAATAAAAAAAATATTTTAATAAATATATTATTTCAGATAATGTTGAATTCGAATTTTATTTCGAAAAAGTATATCGAATTTAAGTCGATTGGATAATATATATATTTTTTGTCAGATCATATAGATGGAAAATTCGACACGACCACTGTCCATCTATGATTGACATGTGCTCCGTTGATGAACTTTCTGTTGTAATATGTTTTTTAACAAACCATGGACTAACCTGCACCATATGATTGCCTACTGCATGATTATCTTTCCCATCATCATTTACTTGTCAGTAACCATCATTTTCCAACATGTACATCCTTAACCGACCATTTCATCTTTCGGTCTACTTACAATTCAAGCTCCAAAAAAACCTTTTTTTCTCCTCTTTATTAATGACGTAAATTAATTGGATTCGAACAAATAAAATTGTGTTCGTATCTATTTGTTTATTATTAAAGATATTCATGTTTGGTTCGTTTAAAATTGTAATATTATTTTCATTTGTTTATTTTCTAAGATATTTGTATTCGGTTCGTTTAATGTTTGCAAACGAATAATTATGAACATATTCGTTAAATGTGACTATGTTCATTTATAGATTCGCTAATATGTTCGTTTAGCGTTTTCGAACATGTTCGTTATGCACTCTTTTTATCCTTTTATTCGCAAGTCAAAGAAAAATGATGAAATTATATCACTAGTCCTTAAGATATTTAGGTTTCACAATTTGAACTCCAAATTTCACTCCATATCCAATTTTAGTCCTTATTTTCACCATATTTAAAATATAAAAAAAGGAGAATAGGATAAACAAACTTAGGTGGTGTTTGTTTTTACAGAGGTAAAAGGTCTGCAGTCTGCGGACCACATCTGTAGCAGAAGAGGTGGACCAAAAGTATACAAGAAGAAGACTGTTTGTTTTTTAACGTCTGCAGACTGCTAAAATAAACTGAAATATAAATAAACTGATTTTTTAAACTTAAAAAAGTTTTGCAATACTGAAATTTAAATAATTTTAGTTTTATAAACTGAAATTTAAATAATCCATACAACTACAATAATAAATTTTTTAAAATAAATCAATCTATATTTTAAAATAAAATTTTCCATATTTTAAAATAAATCAATCCATATTTTAAAATAAAATTTTCCATATTTTAAAATAAATCAATCCATATTTTAAAATAAATCAATCCATATTTTAAAATATATTTTTCCATATTTTAAAATAAATCAATCTATATTTTAAAATATTTTTTCCATATTTTAAAATAAATCAATCCATATTTTAAAATAAATCAATCCATATTTTAAAATAAAATTTTCCATATTTTAAAATAAATCAATCCATATTTTAAAATAAATCAATCCATATTTTAAAATAAAATTTTTCATATTTTAAAATAAATCAATTCATATTTTAAAATAAATCAATCCATATTTTAAAATAAATCAATTCATATTTTAAAATAAAATTTTAAAATAGATTTAAATAATTTTAATTTCTTTGAAGACGTTTGAAGACATAAAACCATGTCTGCACCAAGAAGACCTCGCGTAGACGTTAGAAGAGCTTTTGTCTTCTAAAAAACCAACGGTCTGCGAAGCTCAATGTTTGCGCGTGGTCTGCGCGGCGCAGACATAAGAGCTTTGCAGACCTTACACAGTAAAAACAAACACCACCTTATAAACACGTCAAAAAAGAGTTTGTTCGTGAACATAAACGAACCAAACACACATCTATTAATGTTCGTTCGTTTATTAAATGATCATAAAAAATTTATTTATTTTCATTTATTTTACTTGATAAACGAACATTGTATAAATAATTTACAAACTATCCACTAAACGTTCAGTTCATTTACACCTATTTCTAACACAAACCAACAATATATATATATATAAGTATGCTCCTACATTGAAATGGTCATGTCGCCCTAGACTTATGAATATGCAGAGGCTTTTTACGTGGAATATATATATATATATAAATCAAAGCCATGTGCATCCGATTTAACCTGAAAATATAATGATAAGTTCCGCAATCTTTCTCTGCCTTTGAATATAAAATTGGTGCCTTTTTCTATCTTTTTTAGAATGCCTAATTTTATAAGTGAAGCTTGGGATGAGTATGACTGAGTGGATCGAATGAAGGCATGTTGGGTTGCATGTGAGGGAAGGACCTTTTTGAACAAAACAATTCACTAGGATGACCTACTTACTACCTATTAATTAATTTAAATCACTAAAACAATGATTAATTAATTATGTAGATGGCATGCTTTTGAAAGGGACCCACACACACATACTATATATATATATGACTGAGATTAATAGTATGATTGTTGGATGAGTGAAAATAGATGACTGAGATTAATTGTAGGAGATGAGAAAATATTCACTGGGAAAAAAGAAGTCAATCACAACCATCTATTTTCACTCATAAAACGGTCTTAAATATGTGTAAAACTAAAGAGTTTTACATAGTGTAAGATGATTTGTCTCATATATATATATATAATGTAAAACTCTTTTAGCTTTACACAAATTTAGGATCATTTTATAACATAAAACAGATGGCTCAGATTAAAAGTAGAAAATATGAAGATATTTACTGGAGAAAAATAAGGAATCAATCTCAGCCATCTATTTTAACTCATCCAACTATTCTAAATCTATGTAAAACTACAGAGTTATATATATATATATATATATATATATATATATAATTTTTCTAATACAATGTTTAAATTAACTCAACTCTAATCCATCCATAAATCAAAGGATAATATAGGTGTTCAAACTCAAATAATGCATGCATTTTATCACTAACAATGTGGGTGAGTATAAATACTTTATTGTTAAATATATATATATATATTTATTAACAAATAAATAGAGATGTAGCGGTGATAGATTTGTATATGAGTTCATAAGTTTCAATGTTTGAATCCTACGAAGTTTTTTTTTTAATTTAGATATTATTTAAAAGTATGAGAAAGATGAAAACTACTCTTTAAAGGGACAAATTAAAAATATTTAATTAAAAGATCGAAATGAAAAAATAAATTGTTGGATTAAATTAAAAAAATCAATGTTCAAAAGATTAATTTTTTTAATAGAAGCCGTTAGTATTATTAAAAAAAGGAAAATATCTGAAATTACAATAAGAGTTTACAACTATCATCGTAAATTAAATACATAATTTGGAATTTTCCTATAACATTGAAACTAGCTACTTTAGATTATATAAAAATCATACAAGTAAAAGGTTAAAAACTCAATCAAAATGCTCGAACAAAAAATAGATATGAATAAATATAATTTCATTGGCAAACGAACCACAAAATGGATTTAAGCTATTAAAAGACTACCGAGAACTACAAATCAGAGTCGAGCGCTATGAGAAACTATCCACAAACACAATCTATTATTCAAATTCAATTCAAAGGTACATGGCAGGGAAGATCAATAAAATTTCAAATAAGCGTCATCTTGATCAATCGTGGCGTCGTCAAATCTAACCCTAAGAAAACATAAATAAAAGAACGAAAAAATCGATCGAGAAAAATGAAAAACGTGCCACAAAGGCATAGATAAATGTGTCACAAATACAAAAATAAAATTGCAATACAGGCAAAATTATCCTTATTTAAAAAATAAAACAAATAAAGAGAAAAGATAACTGTCGGTTGACAATTAGTATCAAAACTGGTGTCACTCACGGTTAAATAAAATTAAAAAATAAAGGAAAGAAAAGTTCATCTAATCTATTAGAATGGATACAAATTCAAAAAGAAAAAAGGTAAGACAAAGGGGAAAGCTGTTACAATTTTATAATTTTTAAGAGGGGTTTAAAGGAAATAACTGTGACACTTAATCCCAGTGGAGGTAAAGGATTTTATACTTTTTTTTATTTTAATTAACTTAATATTTAATTAATTCATAATATTAATTCGATCAAAGATTTTATATATATGATATATAGATAGTTTTATAATGCAATTTAGTGTGTTATCTCGGTTTACGTAACCCATGTGAGTTATTTTTTAACAATGACGATTGAATTTCATTAATAAGAATGGAGAAATTAAAATTACAATGTATCTTGGGGACAATAATCACCGAAAAATTATACATAAAATTAAAATATTAAACCTAAAGATACAAAGAGAATGAAATCTTCCAAATACCAAAACAATCCAATAACATTCATAAAATTCATTGTTTCTGTTGAATGAGCCGCTTTACGATGTGATATAGGAGTAGTGAGCGAACCAAACAATTTGATAGACTGTTTTGCTATACAATTCTGATTATATCAGCAAACAACCATTTACAAAAGAAGGGATGTGACAATACGTGACCACCGACAAGCCAATCAATAAACAAATGTCGTGAGGATCTTTGTGGAAGCACCAATACGACCGAAGAAGTATGCGAAAAACTTATTGAAAACCATAAGAAACATGCCACAAGAACAAAGAAAAAGTGTGACACAATAACATAGAAAAGTGTGTCTAATGACAGGGATTCTTATTTAAAAGTGAAAGAAACTCAAGAAAAAACAAAGATATAATATAAAAAAGAACAAGAAAAATAATAATCACTGGTAGTTAATAATTAATATTAAGATTGTTGTCGTCACCGACTAAATAAAAAATAAAGGAAGAAAAGAAGACTATATGAGAATATTGAGGGAGAAAATTTGGTTAAAAGAGTTTCGTAAGAAACTTTCGTAACCCATGTGAGTTATATTTTTATATTACAAAAAGGAAACATAAAAGTAACATGTATTAGAAAATAAAATGTAAATTTTATTCTTTTAGCAGTTAAAGTTTCCATTAGATATGATGTGAAGTTGTGAATTAAGCGTGATTAATGAGTTGAGCAGTCCGTGGGTAGTTTGAATTTGACTCGATAAAAATTTGGTAAATATTCAATTCAGATTGATTCGACTCGAACTCGAGCTTGGCTCGAGACCTTAACGAGCTGAATCGATCAAAGTCCAACTCGACTCGATAAGTTCGCGAGCAACTAGTTAACTTATTTATATCTTTTTAATAGTTATATTAACAAATTATTTCATTAAATAATTAATAATTTACTAATAGATAATAAAAATGATAAATTATTAATCTATTAATTTTTTAATAAATAATTAAAATTACTAAATTATTAATTAATAATTATTGTTCTACGACACTCAAAAATAAAACCCTAACTATTATTTTAATATATTTATGGGTTGTTATTTTAGTATTTAGATTTTGAATTTATTTCATACACACTCTTGATAATTTTTTGGTTAAATTTATTAATTTAGGTTTATATTAAGTTCTATATATTATTAGTAGATTTTACTTATAGTTAAAAAATGAAATAAAAAAAATTCGATGAGCTTAACGAGTAATAAGGCGAGCGGCGAGCTTAATGAGCAATGAGTCGAGTAACAAAATTTTAATGAGCTTAACGAGCAACGAGTCGAGCAACAATTTTTCTTCATGAGCACGAGTCGAGCAAAATTTTAACGAGCATTCGCTATTCGATTCCACAAAATTTGTATTCCAAAGTTTGTATCTCTTCTTTACTTTTAAGTGCAAGGGGGGTGACAAACGGAAACGAGTCGAGTCAAGCAACAAAATTTTTTAACGAGCACTACACAACTCGCGATCGACTCCTCGATAAGCACCCCTATTGTGAACAATATAATTAAGGGTAAACTACACATATAGTACCTAAACTATCAGTTTTGATTTATTTTAGTACCTAAACTTTCAAAATTTTTAAAATCATACATAACATTTAGTTTTTGTTTCATTTTAGTACCTCACTGTTTAAACTTAACGTGTTTAGTACATAAAATATCAGTTTTGATCCGTTTTAGTACCTAAACTTTTAATTTTTTTCAAAACTTAACGTTAAATTCTGAACTGAGTACTAAAATGAAACAAAAACTAAACTTTAGGTATGATTTTTTAAAAAAATAAAATTTTAGGTACTAAAATAGATCAAAACCAATAGCTAAGTAGTAAATGTGTAATTTCCCCTATGATTAATTAAATTTTAACAGTTTCTCAAGTTAATAGATACGACTTGTAGACCCTCCTTGGCCTTTATTTGCAGCATTTCTGAATCAGCAAAGCCCCAGTTTTTAGGTAAAAAGAAAATGCCAACACTTTGGTCGAGCACACTGCACACTATTTCTTTTGTTTTTATCAATGATTTTAAAACCGGACCGGACATTGAACCGGTGAAGGTACTGGTTCAATGGTTCACTGGTTCAATCGGGTTCAACCGGATTCAACTGCGCTTGAACCGGATTTTATATAAAATAATATTTTTTAATTTTACATAATATTCAAAGCAATATTAATATATATGTAACACTTTTTTTAAGTTTACAATATTAAAAGGTATAAAAATATCATAAGTCATAACATATATAAATTAAAAACCATAAAATCAAGTGAAACAAAATGATTCAAATCAACTACAACATAATATTTAAGGTAAAACATATTAAATAATAAATATAATTATATAACTATAATAAAAAAAATAAAATTGGGGCTTAAAAAAATCATAACAAATTATGTCATTTAGTTTAATTTTTTTTAAAACAATCCCACATTGCTAAGAAACATAGAAGAACATCCCAAAAGTTTAAAGAGAAAATATGAGAACAAAACAATCTTACATGGCTAAGAAACATAGAAGAGCATCCTAACTTACTTCTATAAATAATAGAGGTAATTTGACATTCAAAATCATAGAGCATTTTGGTGAGCACAGAGCGAACTATTCTTTCGCTTCAATTGAGCTCAAATTTTAGGCTTCAATCGAACTTCTAAATTTTTTTTGAGTTCGAGCCTTTTCGAGTTCAAGTTTTAATATTATATTTCGAGTTCGAGTTGAACTTGATAATTTTTAGCTCGTGAGTTTTTGAGTTGAGTTGAGCTTACTTTTAAAGTTTTCGAGTTCGAGTCGAGCTCAACAATACTCGAATTTGACTTGGCTCGTTGAACAAACGATGTCGTTTGGTTTAAAATTTTTGAAAAGAAAAAAGTGAACCGGCGGTTCAAACCGATTTTGCCGATTTTCAACCGGTTCACCCCGGTTTTATTGGTTTTCAGCCGGTTCTACCGATTTTGTGAGGTAATCGGACCGGACAGACCAACGGTTCACGATTCAACCGGTTGAATCGACCGATCCGATCCGATTTTGATAACCATGGTTTTTATCGAAGAGAGTTTGGATTTGGATTAATAGCATGCAATGCATTTGTCAAATTATTGCCCTTTGTCGACTTTGTTTTCAATTTTTTCACCTAATTGAAAACCAAAACTAAGTAGTTTTCAATTGAAAAAGGGATTCAAGTATGGTTAAAATATCTAAACCTAACGAGTTTTGATCTGACACGACCTTATAGGACTGGTTTTTTTTTAAAAAAAAAATTTGGAGATCAAGGCATAACAAGTTATATGGTATAAAATTTCGGGGGTGGGGCGGGTTAAAGGTGAAAAAATGACCTAATCTGGCCCGGTATAAATTATTATTTTATATATAATATATTTAAAATTATAGAGATTTTTATTTTTATAATATTAAAATATATTCTTTAATTATTAAAAATTTAGAAATTATTATTAAATATATTATTTTAATAGTTTGAAATATAATAAATAATTATAAATATATTATTATAAAATATATTATTTTAATTAGTTTAAAATATTAATATATTATGATCAAGTCTTGTCGGAGTTTCAATCTAAAATTCAGGGTGGAATCAGGGCAAAAAAATTTAAAATTTATCGAGAAAGGCTGAAGTTTCGACTGCAATTTCGCTCAACTCCCTTATTTTTTTGTTAGGGTAAATTATATATCTAGTCACCCGACTATTCTCAAGATTTCATTTTAGTCACTCAATTATTATTTTTTCAAAATTATATCTAAAATTGCATTTTGACTTGAATCAACCCAACAATGCCTTTCACATGCCACATCAACAATTTTATTTATTTTTTTACGGTGGGTGATCAAAACATACCAAAACCATAACATTTAAGTATAATTTGAAAAAATAATTGAGTGATCAAAAACAGAATCGCAGAAACAATTAGATGACTAAATACGTAGCTTGCCCTTTTTATTCTTAATTTTATTCATGAGAATAAAATTTTAAATGTGTAGATTAAGATCGATCAATAGGCCTGTAAATGAACTGAACGTTCAACGAACTGTTTATGAATTGTGCGTCGGGAAGTTCGTTTATGTTTGTTTATTTATTAAATGACGAACATGAACAAGATTTTGCGTTCGTTTAGTTAAATGAACGAACACGAACAAAGGGCTCGTTCGTTCATTTACGTTCGTGAACGTTCGATTATATGTTCGTTCATTTATGTTTATTTATGTTCGTTCATTTATGTTCGTTCATTTATATTCGTTCATTTATGTTCGAATAGAGGGCAAGTTGAATATGTTATGAAGATTATTGAAGTTGTTTGAATTTCAAGAAGATTGTTTTGTTGAACAAATTAACTTAAGACTTTATTATGTTCATATAGCTTATTTATGATTTATGTATGTTTTTTTTCGTATTCGAACAAATTAACTCTAAAGTTGCATGTTATATTAATGAATTTTAAGTTATTCTTGTTGTTTATTTTTTTTTACATTCATTTGTTGTGTTCGAATAAGTTTATTTTTGTGTGTGTTGTGTTGTTTGTTTATTGTGTTCGTTTATGTTCATTTATGTTTGTTCGTTTATCATTTAAATGAACGAATATGAACAAACTATATTCCTTAGTGAACGAACATGAATAAAATATTTTTGTTCGTTTATGTTCGTGTTCATTTATGTTCGTTTATTTATTAAATTAACGAACATAAATATACTTCCATTCGTGTGTGTTCGATTCATTTACAGGCCTATTGATCAAAACTCTTTGATGGAAAAAAAAAGAGCTATGGGAAAGAAAAGGAAGGAAGAGAGAGGGCGGCAACTAAAAGAGATTAACTTTCTATAGTTCAGAAGACAGACAGGTGTTCGTAAATGGAAGGTTTTTTCAGGGTTCTGGAAAGAGAAACTGAATTTAGGTAACATAAAAACTGGGTATTCCACTAAATATCCTCAAACTATAGTTCAGATTCTAAATTGATCCCCAAAGATCAATTTTTTTCAATTGAACCCTTAAAGTCTTGCTATTATTTTATCATCTAGGTCCTTTAGTCAACCTACCGTCAATCTAGACATTAATTTGATAGTGCTTGAGGTTAGGGGGTTCAAAGCCGGGTACCCGGGGTTTTCGGGTAGTTGATTGGTCGGTTCATATCCCGACTTGGATGTTACGGCTACCCGGTAATCGGATACTCGAATTTTGCGGGTACCCATAATTCGAGTAATCAGGTACCTAGTTTTTATCATTTTCAAATTATTAATTAAAAAAACATACACAAATTTAAATATTCGAATTACATACTCCAACATCCAAATATAGAATTTAAAAGTGGGTTTTTTCATGGGAGTTTTTTTTATAAATTTTTTATTAGTTTAATTTAATATATAAAATTATTAATAGTTAAATATGTAATATTATTATATATATAAATAAAAGTAATTGGGTACGAGAAAGTTTCGGTACCCAAAAAATTTAATTTTGTGACCTGGGTACGACCCGAGAAATGTCGGGTCGAGTATTCGACCGGAACTTAAATTTAAAAAAATATTCAAATTTTTTAATCGGGCCGACAGATCGAGTCATTTGGATTGGGTATTTTTGAACACCCCTACTTGGGTGTCTAATCCTATTGTTCATGGTCGATATTTGGTCTTGCCGTCCCTTCTACGGGGAGAGAAAAATAAAATGGTTTTATTTCAGCAGTGAACTACTAAGAAACTATTCAACTAAAAGGATGAAACACTTCTGCGACTTGGTACAAGTTCTTATTTATTGTATGAGTGTATTCCTTCTTCCATTTAATGCTGGCGATGAGCCGCAAAA
Organism: Hibiscus syriacus; assembly: GCF_006381635.1. NCBI lineage: Eukaryota > Viridiplantae > Streptophyta > Magnoliopsida > Malvales > Malvaceae > Hibiscus > Hibiscus syriacus. Next base: position 17,029 of record NW_024062436.1, read on the forward strand.
GATGATGAACTTCTTTTGGTGGGGTTTGAAGGATTATGATCGTGAAAAGCATTCACTAGAATGCACGTGACATGCTGCGTATCCCCAAGAAGGTAAGAGGCATGGGTTTTCGAGACTTGCACTATTTCAATCCAACAATGTTCGTAGTACTAAATTGCGGGTGTAGTTGCGGCATCACGGTTGTGGCCTCTTTACTCTTTAGCTGCTCGTAAAGAGGCAAGAGCATATTATATCGTGGTCGGATGCAACTCGAGTTTTAAAGTTTGCTCAGCCAGCTTTTGTGGGGGTCTGCAATCGAGGAAGCTAGGTATGACGCTCAAGATGGACAGGTTTCTGATGCCGGTGCAAGTTCTTCAAGTGGCTCGCACGGGCAGAGCCTACTGATCACCAGAAACCTCTTCTAGTTTACGTATTCGGAGTACACAAAAGCTGTAGGATGAATTGATAATCACTGAGGAACGAATTTGAATATAAAGTTAAAAATTCACCTGTAGGTAACATGCACAAAGAGGTCAGTTTGTCACTTCGAATCTACAAAGGTTGTCCCTTGAAGAAATTCTCAGTAGGACATGAACTGATTCAGCTTCAACATTAAATTTTTACTTTCTTATCATATAGAGGCCTTGTTCAGTATAATATGAACTAATTCAACTTCAGGTTTTAGTTGGAATCTGACCAAATATATCCATTTGAATCAGATTAGTAAGATACCAGCATAAAAGCCCATGGCTTTTGTTTTATGCGACGCCCAAGTCTGGGCCAGCCTACACTTTAGGATCTTATAAAGATGAGATAGGCCAGTTCATGATTCAGTTGGGAACCAACTAGATATCCCACATTAGCTATGTAAAGATAAAACCGACAGTTTATAATGAACTAAGCAGCTATCTATATTCGTCCCTTCGGGGACATCTGATAAAATTGGAACGATACAGAGAAGATTAGCATGGCCCCTGCGCAAGGATGACACGCACAAATCGAGAAATGGTCCAAATTTTTTTTAAATTTTTTCCCCTTGATTTTTTGTTTCCATCTCTTTATCTGACCATTTTCTTTGAGTTCTTGTGCTTCGTTTGATGTTCGATTTCATGGGTTTTGCTCAATCTGGGTTTCTTCCTTTTTAGCAATTTTGAACAGTGAATATGATTTCGACATTTATTGTTAGGGATTTGAGATAGTTTGATGTGTGAGTTTATTGAAGTAGGTTGTGGAATTCCCCTGGTCTTCTGTTGCCATCTCTGTATCTGATTATTTCCTTTGCGTTGTTGTGCTTAGTTTGATGTTCGATTTCATAAGTTTTGCTCAATCTGGTTTACCTTGTGGATTTTCCATTTCAAGTTCCAAATAATTATACAACTTCGATTGCTGGTAACTGGTACCATTGAGCAATGCATTTGAATTGAAAGTTTAATGTTCACCTGCAGTTGAGCTGCTGAAAGAGGTTAGAACTTAGAATGACCACAAAAATTCATGTATTTGTCTTGTTAATTCAGACTCTGACTTTCAGTTTGTCACTTTGAATGCATAAAGATTGTCCCTTCAGAGAATGCGACTCGAACTAATTCGGCTTTAACCTTTAGCTGTTGCTTTCTAACTTATAAAAACCTTGCTCGGTGACATTAGCGAATTCAGCTCCGTTGGTCAGAGTTCACCTGCAGTTGAGCTGTTGGAAGAGGTTAGAATGACCACAATTTCATGTATTTGTCTTGCTCATTCAGACTCTAAATGACTCTCAATTTGTCACTTTGGATGCATAAAGGTTGACCCTTCAAAGAAATTCGCAATGTGACCCGAACTAGTTCATCTTCAACCCGTAGCTGTTGTTTCTAACTTGTAGAGGCCTTGCTCATTGTGGCATGATATAATTCAGCTACAGTTTGAATAAGAACAGTAAAACCCTTCCTTATAGAAACCTGCCTACGGCATAGATTAGCAATATATAGTGCTTTTTTACTGAGAATTGTCAGGTTTATGACAACATAGTTTAGCAAGTTAGATCCACTACCTCCTTCCCATTGGATCTAGACCAACTGATAAATTTTGTTTTTACTACTCAGAAAACCAAGATGGTCAGTCACAGGTAAACTTCAAGGATTCTTCAATCTGTTATCAAATCATGAGTCAATGTTATTGTAACATTGCACCATATTGTTGTTAAACCACTTGGCTGATAGGAAAAGATGTGTCTGCATGCACTTGTATGCATCACCTTGATAGATCAATTAACAATTATTCACTAAAAACAGGCAGCCCCCTTGTAGATTAGCCCTCATATATGCCATTACATGGCTTTGTTTCCTATGAACACCTGAATTCTACTATTTCATTAAAGGGATTGTATCTAGCCTTGAGATTATATAAGTTCATCCCAGTTGCATTGCCTCACATCAAGCACACCAATTGCATTTAGTAATCAGAGTTCTAAGACCTAAAAATTCCCTTTTTTTCTTCCTTCTATCTCATAGTCTTTCCTACTAAACCAAGCAAAGCAAGATGATCAGTGCCAAGAAGCTTATCAAGTTAGCAAAAAGATGACAAAAAAGGTGCTTCTATTAGGAGAAAGAGAATCATATTACCAAGAACCCCGAGGGATTCCGAGACGAACAGTTGCAGCACATCATTGGTGGTCGACAAGGGTGGCATTGTTGTATTACAGTGTGGATCAGAAGCAGTTTGTGCTTCCTTTGGAGTATCTAAAGAACAAAATTGTCTTGTAATTGATCCCCACTTTTGTATATTAAAGTATATAATTCGAAAACATCAAAAATTTTGTCTCTCATGCCTGGTTGCCTTGAACCTTGATAGGGAACTTATTTCTCATCTACCATATTACATGAACAAGTTCATACTAGAAACACTGACTTACCATGTCAACTAATACTCTTACTGAACAGTTTTACCAAGAATATATATCTGAGATTCAGAATTGGAATCCTCTGTTAATATATAATTTGAACATAACCTCTGTTAATACAGGAATTGAACTCGAATATTTATCTGTCATGTTTTAATATATGGGTACTACGATGCTAGATCCTGCACATGCCACAGTTCTGAAACTGTATTAAAGGCGTAAATTATCTGGGTTTCCGCAAATAAAATTGTATTTGTATTAGTCTCTTTTTTTGATCTCCATTTACGATCAGTCGTGACCTTTACCGATGACATGAACGGATCACTCTCTTCATACAAATGTGTAAAAGACGAGAAGACTTTCTTTGATTTCTTCAGGTTCTGCTTTCTGGTAAAATTTACTTCACGTGTAATTTTAAAGCAGCAACTAACTGAAAATCAGTTTCTGTGATCTCGGTTTCCATTCAGTTATGTTTGTTTCATGACTATATATGTCAATACTCGTCCACTTTGATCTTTTCTTGGATGGTCTGTCAACCTTAACCATGCAAGAAAGAACCAGGAGACCCACAAAACAGTGTAATGCCAGAAGCAATCAAATGTGACGGAAGAAAAAGCCTTACAACATACCACCGAAGAAAATGGAACACTTTTCTACCTCCGATCTGAACCCAAAGACGATTCTAACTCGTTGGCAACCTAGTCTTCCTCCACTAGAATGGTCACCTGTTCCCTTGTGCAGAAAACGTGTAAAATATAACCCTACTAGCAGAGATTGCACTTTAACCTCAATGACAACTTCCTTAAAGGTGTCCATTTGTCATCTAAGTGAATCACCATTAGAAGTCCAACATATAAACAGCTTCAGTTCATGATAATCAAGCTCGATTTAAACGAATAAAGTGAAGGGAATTGTATTTAAGATTCTCAGCAGTCCAAGTACACAGGTATACCATCAAAGTTTGTTCATGTAAAATCAAGAACCAACCATAATCTTGTTCATCAACATACTAGGTATAATTATTCTCAATTACATATCAGAAACCATTAAACATATTTTTCATTGGGTAGAGCGCAATACCTATGGCCCAAGCATAGCATCCTAATTCACTTTCAGGAGTCATTTTCAGCGGTTTCCCTTCTTAGTTCCTGAAGCCTTTCTTTCATTTTCTTACTCTGTTCAAAATTGGCCTTCCTCTTCAATGCTTTCTGCCCAAGAGAAAAACACAAGTATATCAGACAGAATGACGACAATGATACTATTTCCCCAGAGCTGAAAATAACTCACTTCCTGTCGGAAACAACGATCGAGCTTTATCTTTAATTCTGTACATTCTCCGAAGAATTTGGCTATCGGATGCTCTAAATGACACTTTTGGAACTCCTCGATGATCTGCCAAAACATAAACTCGTGATTATTTAACAAGAACAAACCCTTCCTTCCAATCCAACAATTAAAAACTTTAGATTCAACACCAAGATTGTACTTACTTCAACACACATCGGATGCCTATGCAACGTCAGTGGAGGGTGCATTTTTCCAGCAGAAAATATGTTCAACGATCTGTATTATGAAATATAGACCAGCAACAGATTTGAGATCAACTGAATGAAAAAATTTCTGAACGGGAAGTTGATGGGGAAAATTACCCAAATGATCTCACCAAAAGCGTTTCAAATCAATTTTTCTTTAGCCAGGATGGAATATTTTAACAAGAATATTCACATTAAATTGTGAAACAATAAATATGTTAGTTCTCACAGTAAATTAAAAGGACAACAAAAGACCAAACCCAAAGGTATACTGATGGAGATGGCAGAAACATACAGTTCTCAGTTCCTCGTGACTCGTAACCAGAAAATGAACTTTATGACGAATGCAACAACAAAGCAAGACCGCAACTCTGCGAGGTGAAGAGATAAATGGTACTGTTAAAACTTTTGTGTGCAATACCTAAATCATCCTGCTTTCTTAGTTTTTATAGTTGCTCAAATTATAGTATTAGGCCCTCTATAATGTGAAAATTACACATTTAGTCCCTATACACTAATTTGATTAATTTTGATCCCTATACTTTTTGAAATTTAAATTTCAATCATTACCTAAATGGCAAATTAACAATATGACTAAAGTATAAGTACCAAAAAAATTATCAAATTGGAGAAAAATAATTAAGGGTGTATTTGGACATGAGAAGTTGTAAGTAAGTGTACTTACTAGAGCAGTAATTACACTGCCTTGTAGGAATTCTAATTCCATAAACTTGTTCGTTTAGCAAAGTGTAATTACGTACAATTCAATAGACCCAGAAATTAAAAATGAATTTAAAAGGTTTGAAGGTCATTATAAATAATTATCAAATAGTTTCACCTACTCTCAATCAACCCCTACAAGAAATGATGGTTGACTCCGGGCTGCTCAAGTAACACTCAATTCAGTGAAATCTACTAGTTCCAATGATTAACGAGACATGCCACACAAATGATATTTTATATGCAATTACATCCAAATCCAATTTTTAGATGGCTTCTCAAACACATCCTAAATCTACAAGACTACAACTTACGTGTAGCATAATAACTAATAGTAGAATTTAACTTACATAATGACTTCAAATATTTAAGTAAAAATAGAATAAAATGACTAAATATGCAACTTATGCGTAGTGCAAGGGAAGCTTAATTTGAGCTTAAACAAAGCAAATGGGAAGCTTAGAGCATAAGTTTCCAATCTCTATATTGTTTATTATGATCTGAAGCGTTTACTATGCATAAGTTGTGAATCCCTATATTTAAGTTGTCTCACTGTAAATCAAAATAATTCATCTAGTTTTTCGATTAATTTGAGCCTAAACAAATCAAAGGGGAAGCGTTTTCCTGCAATCACCATTGGAGAAAATAAGCATGATTCCCTCTAATTTTAAAACAATTCACAAAAGTAGCATAATTTTAAAATAATCAACAAAAGTTGCAAAATATATAGATTTATTTTAGTGTATTCCCCTATCATTAACTAAAAATAATTCAAATAATAAAAAGAACTACAACCTCTAGCTAATCAATGACTCAAATCTATGCATTTGAAAGAAAAAAATGAAAATAATAATAATAATTTAGCTTCCTAAAATTCATTGTCGTCACCAGTGTACGCAATACAATCACTGAGCTAAATTGCCACCAAATTCAATCAATAATTTTTTTTTTTTTTTTAAATCTCAACAATAACAGATAAAGGGCTGAAAAACCGATAAAGAACAAAAATGGATAAAAAGTTAGACCGGCTAAGAGCTTACAAAGAGAATAATCTTGATCCGTTGATGCCGGGAGACGAAATGGAGAATCGAAAGGGATCAACAAACCCTAAAACTGATTTGCAAATTAGTTTGGGGGAATAAGGGACCGGGAATTTACCTTGGCGGCGTCTATGGCAATAGCGGATTGCTTTTTCTTATAAACCATAAATTGTTTCCCCCCCAATAAAATTAGTTTTTTTTTCCTGTTTTTATTGTGGTTTTATTTTTGAATAATTTATTGTATTAATTTGTGGTAGTATTTGTAAGTAGTTAGCAATAATAAAATAATTACACATTTTGGAAGATATTAATCTATTTAAATGAAACTAAATTTATATATATATATATATATATTGTTTAACTTTATTTTTTTAGGGTAAATTATAAGTTTATTCACTGAATTTTACTTTTTCTCTTATTTTGCTCTTTATACTTTGAATTTTTTTAATTTTCTCACTGAATTTTAGACGTTAAACTTTTTTTGTCACTCAACCGTTAACTTTTTAACGGAGTTATGACGTGGATTACTTAAATATATTTTTAATCATTAAAAAACAAATAAAAAATAAAATAATTAAAAAAAATCATTTTCATCGCTTCTTCTTCCTCCTCTCATTTTCTCTCTAATTTTCTCCTCAATTTGTACAAACTCGAATTTCGATCATCATGTCAATTATTGTTTGACCACCACCAGCCACTTTCGTCGGAGTTCAATGACTCTCAAAATTTCCATCCAACACATTTAACCATTTTAAAGACAAATTTGGCATTCTTTTAACTAGAAAACACCCAAAATGATACAAACCCTACATTCCAAATTGTAACCCCCACCCCTCCCTCACCATGGGAGCATCTTCAGTTTTTTCTTGATTATGACAATGGCTCATTCACAAGTAAATCCCAAAACAATTGTCATGTTTCGATTCCGAATCCGTCGATAATAAGCTTGAAAACTCCTTATGAACCTTGATTTCAACAGCAACGTTGCTGGTTTTTAACAAATCCCAATACCATTACCTTTTGCTTTTATCATATATCCCTTGCTTTTGTTGCTCTGCAAATTAAATTTGAGGCTTTTTCTTCATCTTGCATGACTTCTATCTTTGTCGTAGGATAAGGATGGATGGAGTTGCAATTTTGAATTTAGAATTTGGGTCTTCGAAAGGGGAGAAAGATGCCATTGATTATTTGAGATTTAAGGTTTGGATTTGGGGTTGAAGGTTTGATAACAAAATTTAATAATTTTATTTTTATTTTTTAAAATTATAAATCTGATGTAACATATTTTATTATTAAAATAAGTCATGTAATAACTTTATTAATGAGAAAATGGTCGAGTGACAAAAAAATTTAACGTATAAAATTACTGAGCAAATTGAAAAAATTGAAAGTACAGTAAATGAAATAAGAGAGAGGGTAAAGTTTAGTGAGTAAACGTGTAATTTACCCTATTTTTTATTAGTATAATTTTTATACAATCCATGAGAATTCATAAAATTAAACATATTTAAATGTATAATATCTTTATTTTTTTTTGGTAAACTAAAACTGTAGAAACTTAAAGACAGATTATCTTTTGCCTTGGGCATTATTCTCTAGCTGGAATAACAATGGAACCCCCCTTGGTGGGTTCTTGAAGATTAAACACTCCCCGGGCTCGATTCTCGCAAGCTTGGCGAGTCGATCAGCAATCATGTTTCCCTCTCGTGCAATATGCTTGGGTTCCAAGGGCCATTCCCTCTGTAAAAGTTCATCAATCCTGCTCAACAGCCTGAAGGTTCCACCCGTATGTTTTAAGCAATTGAACTACTTCCAAATCGTCGATTTCCAGTTTGATCTTTCTTTCCCCTAGCTTCCATGCTAATTCCAGCCCTTCAAAGACTCCCCACAGTTCCACCTTGACTGCGGTACATATTTCGATACAGTGACAGATTCAGAAATATTTTTTAAGATAGAAAAAAATAATTTTTTAGGTAGCGCTCAACCGGAAATATTAAAAAAAAGATTAACATTTCCAGTAACACCTTTCATTAACCTTATATTAAGCTACCGTACAGCAGAACTACCCCGCCATCAAGCGACTATACCAGCACAACCATAGACGGCTAGAACAGTTCATGAACGAATCGAAATCTTGACCCGTTTGCGTCACAAGAATCTGGTGTCTCTTTATGGCTGCACATCACGCCGCAGCCAGGAACTTCTACTTGTTTAGGAATACATCCGTAATGGTACCGTTGCGGATCATCTGCACGGCGATCTTGTGCGGTCTGGTTTGCTCACATGGCCGATTCGTATGAACATCGCAATCGAAACCGCAAGTGCATTAGCTTATCTCCATGCCTCGGATATCATACATCGTGATGTTAAAACCAACAACATTCTCCTGGACTAAAATTTTTCTGTCAAAGTAGCAGATTTCAGGATTTCTCGGCTTTCCCCCAATGCTGTCACACATATATCATCCGCACCACAGGGGACCCCTGGCTACGTCGACCCCGAATATCACCAATGTTACCAGCTCACCGGAAAGAGCGATGTCTATAGCTTCAGAGTTGTTCTCGTCGAACTCGTATCATCAATGCCTGCGGTCGATATCAGTAGACACAGGCATGAGATTAATTTGGCTAATTTAGCCATAAACAAGATTCAAAAGTGTGCATTCGATGAGTTGATTGATCCCAACCTCGGGTATAACTCGGATGACGACTGCGGTTGCGGTGTTGGCTTTTCGATGTTTGCAACAAGAGAAAGAGATGCGGCCCCCAATGGAAGAGGTTTTGGAGGTAATGCAGACAATACAAAGTGATGGTCCCAGGTTGAGTAGTGTGCAGGAGGAGGAACATATCAATGATGAGATCCAGAGGAGCATAGTACCGCCTCCTTCACCACCGACCGGCGATAAAATCGCATTGTTGAAGAATATCCGACTGCCATCGTCGCCGGTTTCGGTGACAGATAAATGGATTAGCAGGGATACTACACCTAATGCTACTGGATAGGTTTTTGTTTACCACTGCCAACAGCAAATAGAGGGTGAAAGCTTTCATTGTTCTCCTCATTTGCCCATTTTGTTGAGGGAATGTACATAGTAAATGGAGCATTATAATCATAATACATGCTTTAAAAAAAAGTTGAATTTTAATATTAAATTATAAATATTTGAATAAAAAATTATATAAATATTTTAATCATTATACTATCTAACTTTTGAAAAAAAATACATTTAATATATAAGTAATATATTAATTTTATACTTTTAAATATTTTTCATAAGTATCATATTTATTTATAAAAAATATAATATAATTTGAAAAAAATAATATTATGATCTTGAGTGCTCAAATATATTATTTTTCAATGTATAAGATTTATTTTTAATAACTTAAAGTTAGATATTATTTTAAATAATTACATTTTTATAATCATATTATTTTTCACCTTATAAAATTATAAATAACTAATATATTGAATATTAAAAATATTAAATAATTTTAAATACTCCAATTTATTAATATTTTACTAAATTAAACTCTTTGAATATTATTATTATATTTATAATTTTGAGTAAAGTAAAAAAATAATTTATTAATATTATTATTATCATTAGTCTAGTGTTATTCTTGTCCAAAATGGTAAGAATTGTCTAATACCTAAGAATTTGTAGGTAACGACATTCCTACCATTTTACTAAAAAAATACTACTATTGGGAAAAATTATTCTCAAATGGTAATCTTTTCCGTGAACAAACGTGAGAATGTTATTTTGAGAAAGATAATTCTCTTTGGTAGTATATTTTCGCGAACCAAACTCCTCTGTGGCTGATCTAGAAATTTAAGAGTAAATATCTTAAATTTTAATATTATTTTCTTAAAATTAATGGTATGCAAAAGTTTTTATTTTTTCCATTTTTTTAACATATTAAATTAAATTATACATTTTTTTACTAAATAATAGGGATGCATTTGGCTCCTTAGAGGCTCAATGCATCCGCTCTTACCCCTAAGGTTTAATTACAAATAAGTGTCCATACTATACCTATTTTTTTATTTAGGTGTCTAATATTTTCTATGTGGGTGTCTAATATTTTCTTTTGCCAAAATTGGTCCAATGTTACAATTTTAAATGTTTAATCTGTCAACAGTCAAGTATTGTGGGTTTGTACACATGTCCCATTCCAACTCTCATCTGCAAGTTAAGATTTAACAACGTAAAAGAATTCAACATAAAAAATATTTGTCATATATGGGCATGTGTCTATCACTTTATCAATAATAAAATTGGTCCCAAAAGCACATTTATTTTGTCTCATTGGTTGACCCAAACTCCTTTCACGGGAGACATTCCACTCTGTTACAACTTACACTAGTATGTGTATATATACATACATACATATAGGTTAAATGCTTAAATAAAGATCCAATTTCCGGGTACCGTGTACATGAGGGCTTAACTTTTTAAAATAGTCAAATAAGGACTTAACATTGCTGAAACATGAATCTACTCAAATAAGATTCTAACATTTCAAAAGGTAAAATAAGAACTTGACGTTTTCGAGTTTGTTTAGATAAGGATATAAAAATGTCTATATGCTCAAATTGAGGCTCTTATTTAAAAATATTTTTGAAAAATTAGGCCTTTATTTGAATAGATAATTAGGCCTATTATTTTGAAAATAAGGGTAAATTATACATTTAGTACCTAAACTATTAGTTTTGATCCGTTCTAGTACCTAAACTTTTAATTTTTTAAAAACTTAACGTTAAATTTTGAGCGGGGTACTAAAATAAAACAAAGACTAAAGTTTTTAACGGTGAGGTACTAAAATAAAACAAAAATTAAATTTTAAGTATGATTTTAAAAAATTGAAAGTCTAAATGTTAAACGGATCAAAACTGATGATTTAAGTACTAAACGTATAATTTATCCTAAAAATAAAGAGACCAAGAGAGAAAAGGATGCTACTTCATGGATGCTTCTCCATGACATGACTTAGACCCAGAAAGAGAGAAAAGGATGCCACTTCATGGATGCTTCTCCATGACATGACTTGAAGCTAACTCCATCCAACCTCCCCCACCTACTTATATTTTAAAAGTCAAGCAGCTAGTGTCAATTGGAATCCATGGTAGGGTTTTGATTTTTTGAGTCACCCACGTTGTTTGGGATTGATTAGAAGTTCTTTGAACATATCCATGAAAAGGGGTTTCAACTTGAAAAGTATGCCATATTTTTTTTTGGGGACATATCTCCCTTTTTGGATCCTTCCTAAGGTAATTTTTGCAAAAAGAGACAAAAAAGATTCAGTGGAGTTTATGTAATATGATGGTCTCAAATAACCTAGTATATTATTCCAATTGGTTAATTTTCCTGGATTATTTTTTTAAGAAATAAAAGAATGTTATTTTATTAACACGAGGTAGTTATAATGGTAGTATATGTTCGAAATTTTTTTAATTATTTAACAATAAATATTAAAATATCTTTAAAGACATTGTACTCGAACTCAAAATATTTACGTATAACCATAAATAAAAAAATCGTTTGGTTTGTACTCGTTTACCTTAACAAGCACAAAGCAAGTGGGACATGTTTTTTGACTGGGGCAATCCTAGAATTACAATATTGGCATCCTTCCAATCAACAACAAATAAAATAGGGTAAATTACGTATTTAGTTATAAACTATAAGTTTTAATCCATTTTAATACTTAAAATTTAATTTTTGTTTCATTTAATATCTCTGTTCAAAATTTAACATTAATTTTTGAAAAAAATTGAAAATGTAAGTACTAAAATGGGCCAAAAGTGACAGCTTAGGTACTAAACGCGTTAAGTTTTTAATAGTGAGATACTAAAATGAAATAAAAACTTAAACATTAGGCATGATTTTTTTTTTAAAAATTTGTATGCTAAACATATCAAAATTAATAATTTAAATACCAAATACGTAATTTATCCAAAAAAATAATAAAGGATGATCAAACCTTATTAAAAGTTTGTCTTTTTATACAAAGATGGTGGAAGCCATCACAACAATGACAAAACACCGTAGTTAAGAAGACGGTTGTTTATTGATCATTGGGATTGTGAAGGTCTGATTGGACAATTGCTCCACCACCCTATCCCAATATAAGGGCTAGAGAGTTAGGTTGTGCTTCTGTTCAACTTTATTTTTAATTTACGAAACAAAAGAGATCAATCATGTGAAAATAACTCAATAAACGACTTGACTAGGGAAACATTGGTCCCCAAACAATGAACAACACATATGTGAACCCTTCAACCTTTATGACTATGACTGCTTACATTTGTTTGAGGTCAATTTATGGCACATTTACTTCTTTTTTTGAGTGATACCCAACTTCTTGAACCCCATATACATTGGGTGCACCCACTATTTTGAAATATGTAATTTTTTTTAGAAAGTATATTCAAATATGTAATTTTTTAGAAAGTATAATCGCATTCTAACACTTCTCGATCTATTCATCTCGGCATTTGTCTATCCATTATTCCCTAATGAATCATTTGTGGAGGGTGACTGAGTGAGAAGGAAAGACCCATAAGGAGAGAAAAATTAAATCATCGGATCCACTTAATCAAGTAATTGGCCGTTAATTTTCAACATAGGTGATGACGTGACTGTTAATAAAATTGACATAATGATATATTTAGTCCCTGATATTCATACATTCTATCAATTTAGTTTCTATTTTAATTCAATTAAATAAATTTAGTCTTTCAATCCGGATGTGTCACGTGTCACTATATGATTGAAATGTGAATTAAATTAAATAATTTTTTCATGAATCAGATGGTAACTGTTGAAAACATTTTGATATTTCGATATAACAAATTAAGTTAAATGAATTTTAAGATTTTCCAAATGATTTTCTAAGTATATTCGATATAATTATTCGAATATCAAAACATTACTCCAAATATTTCAAAAATCATTTTTAATCCTTACTTAAGTGTAAAATTAAGTTTTAATCTTAAAACAATTTCAAAATAATCTTTCAAAGTATTTCGAACCATTTCAAAGCAAAAAATTCCAGATTGCTCAGAGGGAACCGATTCCCCACCAAGGGGGTACCGATTCCCCCCTGAATGGTTTGGCTCCGAGATTTCCAGAATGCTCGGAGGGAACCGATTCCCCCATAGGGGGTACCGATTCCCCCCTGTTCAACGGTCGAAATATTTGAATTTTACACTTAGGGAACCGATTCCCTATGAGGGGGAACCGATTCCCCCCACGCTCCAAGCTATTTTATTAATTGTTTTCACACTAAAACGGCTATATGATCTTCACTAATCATCCCCAACGTTCAGAAGTGATTCAAGGTGTATTTAAACAAGTTCTGAAGCCCTTGATCAACAAGAAATCATAGAGAAACAAGAGAGAAAGCATCAAACACCAAGTTTGTGCAAATCAAGCCAATTTTCCTTTCAATACTCATTTGCTTTCAAGAACACCATTTGTGCTCATTTGTAATTATCTTTGAGTGTTCTTTTCTTGTTCTAGAATTGTGCAAACATCTTACCTTGTGAGGTTTTTCTTGTAAGTTTGCAAATTTGTAATCTTCTCTTTGGGAAAGAGTGTTCTCAAGAATTGGGGTATATTCTTGAGGGTGTTGTAAGGTTATCTCTTTGGCCTCAAAAGAAAGAACAAATTAGTGAATTTGTTGGAAAATCCTTAGTGTGGATAGCTAAGGTAGTGGACGTAGACTTTGATTGAGAAAGTCGAACCACTCTAAATCGCTGTGCAATTACTTTCAATTTTCTGCAAAAGCTTCCACCAAATTTTTAATTGCCAATTCACCCCCCTCTTGGCCAATTCCGTCAATCGATTAACTCAACAATTGGCATCAGAGCCTAACTCATTTGAAGGTTTAATCGCCTCTTGAGTCGATTCGGGAAGAGTTATATCGATAATCAAAGTCATCAATGGCCTCCGCTTCAAACTTCGACTCCGGTCTCGACTCGATGCCCGTCAACAAGCCTCCTTTCTTCAATGGAGCTAACTATGCCTATTGGAAGAATAGAATGATGTACTTCATTCAAGCAAGTGACATGGGAGCATGGAATGCTGTAGAAGAAGGATACATCAAACCTCTCACTCATCCAAGGTTGTGGAGTGAAGGAGAGACAAGAATGTTCCAGCTCAACTCCAAAGCCATCCATATCATTTTTTGTGCTCTTGGACCAGATGAATACGGAAGAGTTTCATCGTGTACAATCGCCAAAGAAATATGGGAGAAACTTCAAGTCACTCATGAAGGTACCGATGAGGTAAAGAAATCTAAAATTAGTATTCTAATGCATAACTATGAAAATTTCAGGATGAAACCAAATGAAGATATCAAAGCTATGACGGATAGATTTTCAACGATTGTCATTGGTCTCAAATCATATGGAGAGATCATTTCAAATGAAAAGCTTGTGAGGAAGTTAGTCTACTCCCTCCCAAAATCGTGGCAATCAAAGAAGACGACAATCATCGAGTCTAAGGACTTAACATCCTTAACTCTTGAAGAGCTAATTGGGTCACTCCTCACTCATGAAATGATGCTCGAAGATGAGGTGGACCTCGACAAAATTGACGAGACACCAAAGGAGAATGAGAAGAAGAAAAACATTGGAGTTGCTCTCAAATCCATAAAAGATGAGAGTGATTCGAATAATGATGACGATGATGAGGAAATGGCATTGTTTGCCAAACGGTTCAGAAAAATGATGAGACCTTATCGAGGAAGAAAATTCAAACGAAATGAAGGCCTCAAAAATGAACCGAAAGAGAATGACTCAATCATTTTCTACGAATGCAAAAAGCCAGGGCATGTTAAATATGATTGCCCACAATGAAAGAAAAAGGGTCAATCAAAGAATAAGCACAAGGCTCATGTGGCTACATGGAGCGATGAAGAAAGTTCCGATGAAGAGGAACAAGAAGTAGCTAACTTGTGCTTGATGGCATTTGGGGAAGATTCTAAGGTAACCTCTAACTCATCCGATTTTGATGATTTATCCTATGATGAGTTATTAGAGGAATATAATGGGTTGGCTTCGGATTATGATAAATTATTTTTAAAATATAAAAATGATGTTTCAAAATTGAAAAATGAAAACAAACTCATATCTAAAACCAACAACGATCTTGAAAGTAAAATCAAAGATTTGCAAATCAAACTAGAAGAGTTTGAAAAGAAAAATTTAGATTTGCAAAATTTACTTTCAAAGATCAATGATGATCATCAAAAGAAAATTGATGATCTTAAAACTTCTTTTGATAAAGTTGGAACAAAACATTTTGAAAAAGGTGGAAATTCAAAATCCAACTTTGTTAGAAAAAGTTTTAGAAACTACAATCATAGAGGTCCCCAAAGAACCTCTAATGGAAAAATCGTTAGAAGTATGTGGGTTCCTAAAGAACTCATTACTACTAAAGATAAAAATATCCTACACAAATGGATACCTAAGGGGACTAGGATTTTGGAAACTAATGAATATGGACCCAAAAGAATTTGGGTACCAAAAATCAAAAATTAATCTATGTTTGTAGGGAAAGGAGCATTGCTACAAGGCACGGGAAACAAATTCAAATTCATGGTACCTTGATAGTGGATGCTCAAGACACATGACCGGAGACAAAAGCCGGTTCATTTAGCTTAACGCCAAAAATGGAGGAGAAGTGAATTTTGGAGACAATTCAAAAGGTTACATTGAAGGTATTGGTACAATATGTAATACCTCTTCCATACAAATTAAGAATGTTTTATATGTGAATGGATTAAAGCATAATCTATTGAGTATTAGTCAATTATGCGATAAAGGATTCAATGTCTTATTTGAAATTAATGGTTGTAAAGTCATTGACATTGCATCTAATCGGATTATGCTTGTTGGTCATAGAATAGGGAACATTTACATGATGCATTTAGATTCTTTTGATATGACTAATTTATGCCTAGTTGCTAAGGTTGAACATGATAGTTGGTTATGGCATAGGAGACTAGGACATGCTAGTATGAGTGTTTTGCAACGGCTAATTCAAGGTGATTTATTTCGAGCCTAAGCTTAAATTTAATAATGATAAAATCTGTGATGCTTGTGCTAAAGGAAAACAAAAGCGTGTTTCTTTTAAATCCATTAATGATGTATCAACTAGTAGAGTATTACAATTGATCCATGTAGATCTTTTTGGGCCAACTAGGACTACTAGCTTGGGTGGAAAACAATATGCATTTGTCTTGGTAGATGACTATTCTAGATATACTTGGGTTCTATTTTTAAGTACTAAAGATGAAGCATTAGAACAGTTCATCACATTTTCAAAAATAATCCAAAATGAAAAGGGTTACTCTATAACTAGTGTTAGGAGTGATTATGGCACTGAATTTGAAAATCTTGGATTTATTGAATTTTGTAATTCTAATAGTATTAGTCATAATTTTTCAGCACCTAGAACCCCTCAACAAAATGGAGTTGTTGAGAGGAAAAATCAAACTTTAGAAGAAATGACTAGAACCATGCTTTGTGAAAATAATTTGCCAAAATATTTTTGGGCGGAAGCCACAAATACTGCTTGTTATGTTGTTAATCGAGTAATGATTAGGCCAATTTTAAAGAAAACTCCATATGAAATTTTCAAAAATAAAAAGCCTAACATTAGCTATTTTCATCCTTTTGGATGTAAATGTTTTGTTTTAAACAATGGTAAAGAAAACCTTGGCAAATTTGATGCTAAAAGTGATTAAGGAATTTTTCTGGGTTACTCCTTAAATTCTAAAGCTTGTCGAGTATTTAATAAAAGAACTTTAGTTGTAGAAGAGTCTATACATGTTGTTTTCGATGATAATCCCCTTCCAAGGAAGGATTCTTGTGTGAATGATGATGTACGTGTTATAAATACAAATGATGTTAGACATGAAGTTGGAGAACCATCATCAAAGGAATAAACAAAAAATGAGGAAACCCATGATCCTCTTGAGAATCCAACCATTGAAGAAAGGGAAGTATCTTATCCAAGAGAGTACAACTATGTCAAGGATGGTGAAATTATAGGTGATCCATCAAAAGGGGTAACAACTCGATCTTCTCTTAGAAATATTTGTAATTATGTTGCATTTATCTCATGCATAGAGCCTAAGAATATTAAAGAAGCATTAAATGATGAACATTGGATTATGGCTATGCAAGAAGAGTTAAATCAATTTGAGAGAAGTAAAGTATGGACATTAGTTGAAAGGCCTAGTAATAAATCTACTGTAGGTACTAGATGGGTATTTAGGAATAAGCTTGATGAGAGTGGTAATATAGTGAGAAACAATGCTAGACTTGTTGCTCAAGGGTATACTCCAGAAGAGGGCATAGACTATGATAAAACATACGCTCCCGTAGCTAGGATGGAAGCAATTAGAATGTTATTAGCATTTGCATGTTTTCATGAATTTAAATTATATCAAATGGATGTTAAAAGTGCATTTTTAAATGGTTTTATAAAAGAAGAAGTGTATGTGGAACAACCTCCAGGTTTTGAAGATTCAAAATTTCCAGATCATGTTCTTAAATTGACAAAAGTTCTTTATGGTTTAAAACAAGCTCCTAGAGCTTGGTATGAAAGATTGTCAAATTTTTTAATTGAAAAAGGTTTTTCAAAAGGAAAGGTTGACACTACATTGTTTTTAAAGCATAGAGGTAAAGATTTATTAGTAGTTCAAATTTATGTTGATGATATAATATTTGGTTCTACTAATGATGTTCTTTGCCAAGAATTTTCTAAGCTAATGCAAAGTGAGTTTGAGATGAGCATGATGGGGGAGCTCTCATTTTTCTTGGGACTCCAAATCAAGCAAAGAAAAGATGGCATCTTCATTAATCAAGCTAAGTACGTCAAAGATATGCTCAAGAAGTTTGGACTGGAAAATGGGAAACCTCATGACACTCCAATGAGCTCTTCAACAAAGCTTGACTTAGATGAAGGAGGTAAATGTGTAGATGTTAAATTATATAGGTCAATGATTGGCTCTTTACTTTATCTAACTGTAAGTAGACCGGACATTATTTTTAGTGTTTGCTTATGTGCTAGATTTCAATCATGTCCTAAGGAATCACATTTACTAGCTGTTAAGAGAATCTTTAGATACCTTAAGGACACTCCTAGTTTAGGACTTTGGTATCCTAGAGACTCTAGTTTTAGCTTGCATGCCTTCTCTGATGCGGATTATGGAGGATGTAAATTAGATAGGAAAAGCACCTCCGGTACTTGCCAATTCCTTGGAAATATGCTGATTTCTTGGTTTTCAAAGAAACAAAATTGTGTTGCATTATCTACCACTGAGGCGGAATATATTTCAGCTGGTAGTTATTGTGCACAAGTTTTATGGATGAAACAACAACTTTTTTTATTATGGAATTGAAGTAGGTACTATTCCT
Source organism: Hibiscus syriacus (assembly GCF_006381635.1). NCBI lineage: Eukaryota > Viridiplantae > Streptophyta > Magnoliopsida > Malvales > Malvaceae > Hibiscus > Hibiscus syriacus. Next base: position 35,613 of record NW_024062436.1, read on the forward strand.
ATCAAGTGTGACAATACTAGTGCTATTTGTCTCACTAAAAATCCCATCCAACACTCTAGAACTAAACACATTGAAATTAGACATCACTTCATTAGAGACCATGTCACTAAGGAAGATGTAGTTCTAGAATTTGTTGATACTTTGCATCAATTAGCGGATATTTTTACAAAACCCTTAGATAAGGAAAGGTTTTGGACACTTAGGAGAGAATTAGGTTTAACTGACCTATCTTCACTTAGTGTTTAAAATAATTCAGCACTTTTAATAAATACTGAAAAATGCTCATAATAGTAATTTTTGATTGCATTCATTGCTATTAGTTAGGGGGGAGTTTATGATTCTTGATGAAAAATTAATTTTATGTTCAAATATTGATTAAAGATTAATTTAATTGTTTAAACATAATTATTTTTCAATATATGAGTTGCCTATACCACTAGAGAAGATTAATTTAGCATTTTATGTGCTTAAAAGTCGGATTTTAGCATTTTGGTGCAGAGGGAATCGATCCCCCCATGAGGGAACCGATTCCCCCTTTGAATGGGAACCGATTCCCCCCACAGGGGAATCGATACCCCCTTGGGGTTCTGTTAAAATCGGGCAGAACACCCCAAAACCCTCTTCCGCCGTTCTCTCTCAACTTTTCTCAAATCTCCATTTTTGCCTCAAATCAACGATATTAATCGGAATTCGATTCAAATATCATCTTCTAAACCTGTTGGAATCATTAAAATCGTGCAAACAACATCAAAATTCCCTCAATCTTCATCTTTCAAGGTAAATTTTTCTAAACTCTCTATTTCATTGATTTTGAACATAGGATTAGTTTTAATTAGTTCTAGGTTGAAATAGTGATCGGGCATTGACTGTTTAATGATTAGAAACTAGATGTTACAACTAATTTCATCAAAAACACAAGAATTTTACAAAATTTTAACTTTTTCGAAATTAAAAAAAATGTTAAATTTTCAAATTGTTGTGTTTTGATTAAATTATGTTGTTATGAAAACTATATATATATATATTGTTTCTCAAAACCATATTTGTCAAAAGTTTTTCAAAAACTTTGCCCAATAGGATTGATTTAGCGAACCTTGAAATATTGAGGACTCAATTGAGTTTTGGGATTAATTGAATTGCATACATTTGTTTTTAAAATTGCAGGTTATCCAATCTATTCCGATTTCCTTTACCATGTCCAATCCTAAACGTGCTAGGTCTTCATCTAGTCGTTCTAGTCGTCAACCAAATCCACCTCCAAATCCTCCTCCTATTTCTCAAAATCCTATTCCAAATCTTGATCCTAACTTGACTATCCAAGATTCTTGTTTCAATCAACCGGGTCCTAAAGATTATCGTTATTGGTTTTACTAATATTTTGACTCGTATAAGATTAGGGAAGAACGTATTCCATCTCTTCAAGCTATGGTTGCTATTAACTTTAAATATCTCTTCGAACTTGAACCCGTTGTCTATCATCAACTTGTTCGTATCTTCTATTGTAATGCCGTTTGTATCAAAAATCATGACAAAACCAAAACCATAGGAGTACGTTCCTACCTCCTAGGTCAATATTTCCATCTTGATCCGGCTTACATAGCCAATGCCTTAGGCTTGGATAATGAAGGTTTATCAAATGAAAAACAAGTTTTAGGCTCACGATATAAACGAAATGATAGTGCAAGTGTTCTAGATCTTCATGAGTATTTTCTTCATCTCATGATCACTTGGTGGTTTCGACCATCCGGGGGTCGTTATTCTACTCTCAGAGCTTTAGATCTTTGGTGGTTGCATTGTTTTGAACACAATATAAAAATAAACCTTTCTGAGATTATCTTTGCTGAGATTGTTGAAACCGTTAACCTAGTGCCAAATAAGAAACTTTGTTCTTCACTAGTTTACGGTTGTATCTTTAGTAATCTCTTTTCTAAAGCCGAGCTTCGAGTTGGTCTAGATGCCTCCTTTCCTCTTAAGAAACAAATCAATCTTCTTTCTTTAACAAGAGCGGGATAGGTCAAAAATAAAGAAACCAGTGAATGGGTTAGATCTTCTGCAACTACTCCGGGAGCTAGTTCTTCACAAGCTCCACTCGAAGCTGACGAAGATCCAGAGTTTGAACAATTAATGAGGGATATCGATGAACCCGAAGATGAGCCTGAGCAACCCGAGGAGCACGCACAACAATCGACTCAAATGCCTCCATATTTTCAATCCTTTATGGAGACATTTGATTTCCGATATGCGACTATGGATTCGCGCTTTACTTCTATAGAGTCCTATTTATCCACAATGGGAGCTCAACAATTAGAAATTCTTCGGGAAATGCGTGTAAATAATGAAGCAACCAACGCACGTATTAATGACCTCACTTACGAAATGGCCGTTATGCGAGCTCGTTTTCCTCCTCCTGATCCGGATATGTGATGAAATGTTTTACTTTGAAATCCAAACTTATTGTTTTAACAATTTGAATATTTTGGAATGTTTGAATTTGTGGATTGTGAATTTGTTTGGATTTATGGATGGTGTGAACTTATATGTTTGGTGTTTTTCATTCATTATTGCATCATTTACATCATTATTAGCAATATGACCAATTTTGCCATATCACATTGTTTATGAATATTGATTATGGAACTAATGGCTAACGTTTCTCTTGATTGTGATCTTAGCAGCTTATGCATACATATACCTAATCAATTGGCTAAATGATTTTCACGTTTCTTTGAATCTTTTTGATTTAACAAAAAGGGGGAGAAGTGTGTGTTTTTAAAATGATAAATGGGAGAAGTGTTAAAGTAAGGGGAGTATTTTCAAAACTTGATTTCAAAATCTTAAAATTACTAAAATGTTTTGTTATATCAAAAAGGGGGAGATTGTTGAAAACATTTTGATATTTCGATATAACAAATTAAGTTAAATGAATTTTAAGATTTTCCAAATGATTTTCTAAGTATATTCGATATAATTATTCGAATATCAAAACATTACTCCAAATATTTCAAAAATCATTTTTAATCCTTACTTAAGTGTAAAATTAAGTTTTAATCTTAAAACAATTTCAAAATATTTTTTCAAAGTATTTTGAACCATTTCAAAGCCAAAAATTCCAGATTGCTCAGAGGGAACTGATTCCCCACCAAGGGGGTACCGATTCCCCCTGAAAGGTTTGGCTCCGAGATTTTTAGAATGCTCGGAGGGAACCGATTCCCCCATAGGGGGTACCGATTCCCCCCTGTTCAACGGTCGAAATATTTGAATTTTACACTTAGGGAACCGATTCCCTATGAGGGGGAACCGATTCCCCCCACGCTCCAAGCTGTTTTATTAATTGTTTTCACACTAAAACGGCTATATGATCTTCACTAATCATCCCCAACATTCAGAAGTGATTCAAGGTGTATTTAAACAAGTTCTGAAGCCCTTGATCAACAAGAAATCATAGAGAAACAAGAGAGAAAGCATCAAACACCAAGTTTGTGCAAATCAAGCCAATTTTCCTTTCAATATTCATTTCGCTTTCAAGAACACCATTTGTGCTCATTTGTAATTATCTTTGAGTGTTCTTTTCTTGTTCTAGAATTGTGCAAACATCTTACCTTGTGAGGTTTTTCTTGTAAGTTTGCAAATTTGTAATCTTCTCTTTGGGAAAGAGTGTTCTAAAGAATTGGGGTATATTCTTGAGGGTGTTGTAAGGTTATCTCTTTGGCCTCAAAAGAAAGAACAAATTAGTGAATTTGTTAGAAAATCCTTAGTGTGGATAGCTAAGGTAGTGGACGTAGACTTTGATTGAGAAAGTCGAACCACTCTAAATCGCTGTGCAATTACTTTCAATTTTCTGCAAAAGCTTCCACCAAATTTTTAATTGCCAATTCACCACCCCTCGTGGCCAATTCCGTCAATCGATTAACTCAACAGTAACACATTCAAAAGACCGAGAGAGGGGCATTCAATCCAAGGACCATAGGAGTCCTTGGGCAGGCCTTTGCCACTAGGTCAAACAACACATTTGGTTCAAAAATTGCCCAAACATTTTATATTTTTTGTTCAAGGTTATTTCATATATATATATATATAATTATATTGAATGTAAAACTTAAAATTAAAAATGAGTTTAATATTTTTTATTTAAATTATTTTATATAATTACTTTAAAATAATAATATATAAAATATAATAAAATTAAAATTATATTTAAAATTATTTAGAGAATTCAAAATACAAAATAAAAATGAGTTTAATATTTTTATTTAAATTATTTTCTAATTTTTTTGAAATAATAATATATAAATTATATTAAAAATAAAATAAAATAAAAATTATTTAGAGAATATAAATAATTAAATAAAATAATTTAAATTAAAATAAAAATATTAAAATCATATTCATTTTTAAGTCTTAAATTAATTATAATTTAATATATATGTAAAATATAATTTATTTATTAGATTTGTTTTAATAATTTAATATATAAAATATTGTGTAATTTTAAAGCAAATGGGTAGTTTGGTCTAATGGCAAAGGACTGCCCAAGGACTCTTAAGGTCCCTGTAACGAATCCCCCTCCCCTTTAAGATCTTTTGAATGTTTAATTTGTTTTCCTTGAATCAAACCACTGGTACTTTGTTTTCCTTGAATCAAACCACTTGACATTAATTTATAGCATAGGCGATGGCGTGGCTTAATTGAACTATTTAAATGGTTTGGCTGTTAGTTTAATCGTTTTAAACGTTAGTGATCAAAATGGTAATATTTTTTAACATTTTTAGTATAGTACTACCTAAAATATTAATTTTGTTACCTAAAATATTAATATTTTTAACGTTTTTTATTACAATCGAAATCCAGGTGTTTTCCCCGAAAAATCATCTTTTTCCAAATAATATTCTCGATCAGCCACCGTTCAGACTATATTTCCCGATCTAACACCTTTTGCAGAAAGGCGCACTCCCTGCAGAGCGCTTTATGTTGAATTGGTGCCACTTGAGGTAAGACACGCCCCCTGAAGCGCGCCTTATGCTGACTGGGATACACGTGTGTAAAGCGCGGTGCAGGGGCCGCGCCTTACCTGTAAATCTGCCACGCGTCAGAAAGGCACGCGCCTTAGGTATAATTACCCAACTACCCCGACTCTTCACACCCCAATCCTTCCCTATAAATACCCCCATCCACAATCACTTTCATCACACCAATTTCTCTCAATTTCTCTTAAATACTCTTATAATCTCTGTCTAAAGTATATTTTATTATATTTTTAATATTTTGTATTTAATTTATTTAATATTTTACTTAATTAATTGTTTTGCATATATAAAATAGAAGACGATCTACTTCGCTTGGTTGGAAATCATATATCTCGACACTTTGCTAATACGACAACATTTTAACATTTTAATTTAAATTATTAGTAATAATTTGTTGATTTATTTAATGAATGATTATTATATTAAGAATTAATTTTTGTAATTTTAATTTTAGGAGAATGACTGTGTATTAGATCATTTTATTAGGAACCTTAAGTTAGTGATACCTAGTTGTGTCTTGTCGTATTTAGGTAGATGCTGGATTCGGTTACATAGGTAGATATCAGAGTTACTGTAAGATAAAACCAGACCTTATTTCTGCCTTAGTAGAGCGGTGGAGGCCGGAGACCCACACATTCCATCTTATGTGCGGAGAGTGCACGATTACACTTGAGGATGTTGCTATGCACCTGGGGCTTCCGGTGGATGGAGATGTGATATCATGGATCGCGCAGTGTTCTTGGACTACTTTGTGCTGGGAAAATCTAGGACGTGTCCCGGAAAATTTTAACGGTGGTCGGATACCGTTAAATTGGTTAGATGTCAATTTTCGGGAGTTGAGCGAGGACGCCTCTGATGATGAAGTTAAATTGTATGCATGGGCATACATACTGCAGCTGATAGGAGGGTTGCTGATGTCGGACAAATCACGCAACCAAGTTCACTGCATGTGGTTGCGACATCTTAGCGACTTTTATCTGGCCGGATCACTCAGTTGGGGATCGACAATTTTGGTTTTATTGTATAGGGAGATATGTCGAGCCACTGACAACAGGAGAAATGCTATCGGCAGATGTCTTCTGCTGCTGCAGTCTTGGGCATGGTATCGATTGCCCTTTTTATGTCTCGTTGTCAAGAACTTATTCGTATTTCCGCTACTATTGAGGTAATTATAAAATTGATTTCGTTTATTACTCATTTTATAGAGTGTATAATAAATTTTGTTTTTCTTAAATATGTGGTCTACTGATAGGAAAAATCATCAGGAGTTACCTGATGATTTAGAAAAAATTAGGGTGTTAATCGATCAGAAGGCTGGCACACATGTATGCATTTTAATGTTTAAAAATCGATTTTAGATTATAGTTGTATAATTAGATTATTATTTTGATAAAAAATATATATATTTGTTTTAGTTTGAATGGGTGTCATATTCTAATGATGATGTGAGGATGGTGATCCCACCTGAGTTGAGGGGCTCATTAGATGTTTGGATGGCGATGATCCCTTTGATCTGTTATGCGACCGTCGAGTAGCACTCCACTGATCGCGTGCTCCGGTAATTTGGTTGTTTTCAACCAATTCCGGAAGTAGCTCGCAATATGGACGAGTTGCATAGCACAGATAGACGTGGCAAGACCGATATAGATTGGGTGATAAGGCATCATGAGTGGGTCGTGCTGTGGGAGAATCTACATCGACGCCTTCCCCGTAGAGAGCCCATTTTTACTGACCTCTTGATGGTTGCTACAGTTATTATGAGTGGTTCAACAATAACGGAAAAACGTTTCTGCTTCCCGATGATGGACGAGGGCGGACATTTCCACGATGTCGATAGAGACGTTCACCGACACAGCACCATCGTCCTCCGACTCGTGGACGGAGAGCATGTGCTTCTGATTCATCCTCAGCTGCACCAGCAGGACCTTCACAGCAGCCACCGTCTACAGCGACTTATATATCTCAGCCATATGTTATGTCACCATTGTCATTCCCTTACCCGATGCCGCCACCGCTGCCATCACCTAGTTTTATGACCCCGCAGCCGCCACCTTCACAGAGTTATATGACCCCTCTTAGAGGCTATTATGGTCGCAGTATAGGCACCTCTTGTACAGTTTGCCCACTCAGCGATGTCTGGGTTTTATGAGTTTTCCCAGTTTTTGCAGGCCGGTGCGATAGTCAGTCATACACCTCCAGGGTCCTTATTCTATGGAGGTACTTCATCGTCATCAGCTCCTCATCAACAAAATTTAGCTGCTCAGGACGAGAACGACGACTACGACGATGATGATGGTGATGACAGCGAGGAGTCAAAACCAGTGATACGAAGAAATCCTCCTCGAGACCGACAGCCACTGCCCTGCGGAACACATTCGCGTCACAGGCATCGATAGATTTTTTTTTATTATATTTGTATTTAGTACTTTTTATTGTAGTTGTTTATTGGACTTTTTTATTGTAATTTTTTTATTTATCATTTAATACTTACTTTAATTCGTTAATATGGTTGGATTTATTTTAATTTATTTTGTTAAATTTGTTGGACTTTTTGTTAATCCATTTTGCTTAATTTTGTTTATTACCATTTAATATTAGTTATTGTAATTTGGTTATCATTTACCATTTAATACTTATTGTATCGTTAATATCAGTTATTCGTTAATATAACGCCAACGTCCAATCTCATGTAATTGTATCGTTTTTTTAATCTTCATCAGCGGTTATCGAATAACATTAACTTGAAGTAAATACAAATTAAAGTACAATAATTATTATTTGATAAACAACTACATCATTTCCTCATCAATTGTTAATTGATGACAAAAGAAGTGGACATGTTTTTCTTGTGTGTCCTGAGTTTCTACAATGCTCACATCTTCTGTCTTGTCTAGATCTTTCTCGAATATCCTTATCGCAATGAATTCGATTGGATTTTGGACGACCACGCTCCCTCAATAAACTCGGATTTGGTACAATCGAAAACCAATCTTGTACCTCATCAGGGTCTTTGTCATTACCTATGGGGGGAACTCAAATTCGTATACCTTAAAAACTTCATATAGTAAGTATACGAGATCCAAAAAATGGTTATAGTCTTAACGTGTATGCGAGCAAACTGTTATCACATGAGAGCATGTATACTTCAGAGCTTGAAAAACCTGCAGTCGCACGTTCTATCCCTTAGATTTACTCTTAATGACACAACTTCAATCCCTTGAAGAGGTCGCGACAACTCTGTGACACGAAACATTTCATGTCTTCTAGAGAAGCTTGCTATAGACATTCCATTTGATGCAACAATTTTTTTCTGTAGATCTGCAACTAATCTAGGGTGATAGACATAACTGCCTTGCATCCAGGTTTTAGCTTATCCCCCGAGCTTCGTAAAAAGCACCCCCAAACGAAAATATGTAGTCTTTACCAAAGTCGCTATAGGTAAGTGACGTGCACCTTTTAAGGTTGAATTGACTCTGCCAAGTTGGTCGTAATGTGTCCATATCGGTATCCACCATCATATGCGTTCGTCCACATTTCTTTATCGATGAGGTTGATGTAATCGTATCCTTCATCGTTCTTCGCCCGCAAATCTTGAAGTATTGATTCATACGTTCGAGGAAGTAGCTCGTAACCTGATCAAAAAATGTATAACTTACTAACCTGATCAAAATGATCGAAAGAAAACAAACTACATCAGTTTCACTTACCCATGCGCACAAGTAATTGGCGCTCATCATTCTTCTTGTATCTTCCATGGTAGTTTGCAGCAATGTGTCGGAGACAATACCTATGTTGGACAAAGGGTGGTTGCCACATTGGACCCAAAGCCTCCATTGCTGCTTTGATCCCAGCTCCGTGATCTGAAATGACACAGATTTTTTCCCTTGTGACAACATGTGCACGTAAATTTCGGAGGAAAAAAACCCAAGAATATGTATTTTCTACTTCGACAATAGCAAAAGCAACTGGAAGAATGTTGCAATTGCCATCTTGGACAACTGTCAATAATAAAACTTGCTTGTATTTTCCATACAAGAAAGTCCCGTCAATCTGGACCACAGGCTTGTAGTATTTGACATCATTAACGCACTGTGGGTAAGTCCAAAAAACCCGATATAATTGGCATCGATCGCGGAGAACTCGATCATTATGATGCATAGGAGGTTTCGAAGTCCACAATTGTCCCAGGATTCAACCTCCGCACCAGCCTAAACCAGCCTGTAAGTTCGTTGTAAGATGCATCCCATTCGCCATGAAGTTTGAAAATGGCATTTTGTTTTGCCAACCAAGCTTTTTTATAGGAGACATCGTACTCATACTGCGATTGTATATCTGAAATCAACACTGCAACAGCTATATGAGAGCTTGTTTTTACCATGGGCATGATGGCTTGTATATCATTTCAGAGTCCAAGCTGGGATGATCTTGGTTGACCCCTCCAACACAACATGTGTGAAAATTGTTGTATACTATTAGTTCTCATATGTTGTTTTTCCTCTTCCTCTTCGATACGCGAACCATCCAATTGCATCCGTTTTTGCGTCAGGCACAGTAAATTACATATTTTTCGGTCGTAGAGCGGTCGACTCTGGACTGAATAGAATTATGGATATTGTATTTTTTATAGCCATCACCGCTTCTTCTTTGCTTGAAAACTCCATGCCTCAAGATAACTCACCATTATTTATTGATGAGTAATATCCATAGTCACCGAGATGAGGCATATCAGTAAATTTTGGCCCATACATTGCACCATAATCAACTTCATACATGTGTGTTGGAGGGTCAGTTTGTGCCACATTTCCTGGAACTTCATCTACATCATCATCATCATCGAAGTTGAATTGCGGTGATTATGGGTGAATGAATAGTCCAGTCTCAGCACCATCCGCACCAGGCTCACAAAGAGGTTCTTCTGGTGGAGATGATGGTTTCTCCATGCTCTCTACATTTAGGTCGAAGAACCTACTACTTACACTCCTTCCCCTTGAACTAGAAGGCATATCGACATTGAGATCGCAAAAGCTCACAATCGAATGCCTCCTCCTAGAGCTTGAAGTCATCGTGTGAAATGGAAACTGCACAGATTGTTGCGTCGATAGCATCTCCATATTAAGGTCAAAGGGATTTGCAGATGAATGTCTTCCCTTTGAACTGGACGCGATGTTACCATACGGATTGTTCGTCGACCCACCTCGGTACATATCGTAAGGAGTTGCGGATGAATGTCTCTCTATTATGGTATTAAAAGCATTACACATTATTGTCGTCGGGCTGTCAACATGTTCAGCCAGCCCATAGTGGGAGCTTAATGATTGATCCCGAACAACACGCACTTGAACAAAATTTACATACATCTCAATATCGGCGTCTGAATAATTACTTTGAGCTTCAACCATTATTTCCACATAATCATTGTTCAAAAGTTCGAACGCTATATAAGTTAATGGCAACAATGATGTTGGAAATTTGTACTGCAACGACGACATTCTTCTACTACTTCCAACATGAATCTTCCTCGAAATCTTCGTTATCAGCTCCTCAAGAGTTATATTTCTCTTGAATGATATTTTAACACGCTCATTTGATACAAAAACAACGCCGATTTCATCTTCTCGAATTTCACTATCATAATAAACAATAGCTGAAAATCGCGCCATTCTTTGAGTTTAAAAGTGTGACAATATTATATCTGTAAAAAAACAACTGAAACAAACCTGATTAAATAAATAATATATGAACGAAAATATAACACATAAACGTAAATAATTTAAATAATATAATTTTATATTATTACATGTACCGCAAAACTATTTCGACGTATTCTCCAGCTTTCTAATTTTACAAACACAGAAATTAATTAACAACAATTACTAGAATATTTTTTCAAATAATCATAATAAACAATAAGTATAATAAAAAATTATCACAAAATTACCTTATAACGAAAAACCGCACGAACTTTTGAATCAAATATGAGAAGATTGTCGAATTTTTGTATTAATTTTTTTCTGTTAAGAGGAGATGTGAGGGTATCGGGGGGAAAGAGTATTTATAGCTGGAAAAAGCTACAAGACACGGTACCTGCATCACGCCTTACATAATTATATCAGATAAAATTAAGACTCGGCCCCTGGTCCGCGCCTAATATAATTGTGTCAGAATTAAAGGTAAGGCGCGACACCTGCCCTACGCTATACTCCCACGTAGCCTAAGGCGCGCCCCAGGGGCCGCGCTTTACACACGTGTATTCTATGTCAGCATAAGGCGTGCCTCAGGGGCGCGTCTTACCATACGTGACGCCAAATCAGCGTACAACGCGCTTTAAGGGCGCACCTTTCTACAAATAATGTTAGATCGAGAAATATAATCTGAACGATGCCTGATAAAGAATATTAAATTTAAAAAATAATTTTTCGAGAAAAACACTCGAAATCTATAATTAATAATTTTAATTACGTCTTTTTTTTCTAACTTTATATAAATATTGTCCCTACACAAACGGATACATGAACGAGTCATCACAGCCGTCCCATCTCTTACCTGCTTATTGGAATCCACATAGACACATATAGTTTTAACGTCAATCACGCAAACATCCTAAAACAATTATTGAAAATTAAACTTAATAGAGTGTTTAAAATTCTAAAAGGTGTGAAAATAAAATTTTAATAAAAATTATATTCTTTTTGTCCTATAAAATGATCTATTATTGATTTTTTATTATTTTTTAATTTTGACTAATTATTTTATTATTTAAAATTTATAATTCATAAAAATATGTAAAACTATATTTTAAAAATTTTCAATAGTTTTTAAATATATTTTATAAAATTTAATTACTTAAAATATTTAAAATAATTATAGTCAAATATTAAAAATTTTAACTTTTTAAAAATTAACAAAATACAATTTTTATGGGATTGAATAAATATATAATAATTTAAAATTTTAAGCCTACGCTCACTCGCCCCCTCACATGCAACTCTTACTTGATTTTCATCTTGTATATATATATATATATATATATACCCCCACACATGCAAGTCTTACACTACTTCACCATATAGCTGCCTTCTTTTCTCTATTCTCTTTTCCTCTCTGTATCTTATTTTATAGCATGGCGGAGCTAGAGTACCTGGTTAACACCAAAAGCAACACGGCCGCCGCCGCTACTCGTCTAAAGCTCTTTGGCTTCAACATATCCGAAGACGACGGTGGGTCGGAATCGATAACCATTACGAACACGGTCAAAGCTCCACCGTCCGGGACTCCTTCAGGTGAACGTAAATACGAGTGTCAGTATTGTTGCCGTGGGTTCGCCAACTCCCAGGCCTTGGGGGGTCACCAAAATGCTCATAAAAAGGAAAGGCAGCAGCTGAAGCGTGCTCAGATGCAAGCCACGAATCCTATGATCTCTGCTTTCGCTCCTCCGCCGCATCTGTTGGCCTCGGCTGCACCCTTTGTGGTGCCAGCTTCAACGGGGCCATCTTGGGTTTACTTACCACGAGGAGGGCCTCCTCCGCTTTTCCACTACTCGCTCGGTTGTTTGATTCCAACTGCCGGTGGTGGGAGGGCGCCAGCAGGAGTATCTTATGGTGGTGGTGACGGTGGTGGGGCCAACCATGGAAGGACCTTTGATGGCCCCTCTTTGAGTAGGTTTACAAAAGGAGACCATGGTGGCAGTAGTTTTGATGATTCGCTGAGCTCGGATTTGCATCTTAGTCTTGCACCATCTCCGCCTTGATTCTGTATCATACTTAGTTTTTTCTCTGTACATTTTTAAAAAATTATTTATTTATTTTCACCTATAAACTGCACACACTCGCATTCTTTGATACTTATTATAACTAAAACAAATTCAAGTTATACGTTAAATATCAACAACAAGTGATTTAATTAAACAAGTTTAATTAGTTGAATGTTTTGATTGATAAAATTTCAAAAAAAGTAATCAAAATGAAAAGAAAAAATAATTAGGTGATCAATGATATAGTTTAACATTTATTCTAAATAATTTACCGTTATTTTTTTAACTAATTTAGAATTATACATTGAGACCTTTATAATTTTAAATTTATATAAATTAAATTAATAATACTCATAGTTAATGATACTCATCGATATTCGTCGAGCGTAGCAGACTATCTTTTATTATAACTCAAAACAAATTCCTCCAAAAATTATTAAATCTCTAACAATAAAAATTTCTCAATTCTAGAGATATTACATAATCATCATAATTATTCTCTATTGGGATCATTCTCCAAAATTCATATTACTAAGTCTTTTAGTTATACTTGTGTAGTCTGCCAGCATACTAACATGCATGATGATCCTCAGCCAAACACTAAACATCAAAGGATCAACATAAAAGTTCATCAAACAAACATGAGGGTGAAGATTCTCTCTCTCTCTCTTCCTACTCTCTCACTTCTATTGATTATATTCTTCTACCTCTATTTCATCTCCTCAAAAAAAAATCATCCAAAATCTTTATTGAATGCAACTCTCCATCTAAATAAGAAAAATAAAACATCAATGGTCAATGAAAAACAAACTTATTTCGATCAATAAATTTCATTTGAAAAATGTTCATACACTTAAAAAATCTTCATAAAATTTACATATTTAAATATAAAATATGGATTATAACCTCCTAGACTCGGCCTAGACGGTAAACCCAACTCTAGACAGTCACATGTCTTATACTGAAATCAATACTAGATTCTAAACTCATTTAAAATCCATTTTTGTCAATAAAATCCATGTAACGGTAAAATATTGAAATATATAACCATCATAAAAGTCCATACAGTAAATATACAGAGATATCAACGCTAGAAACAAAATATCGATAAGACAGAAGCGTGAAGATACTAGTAAAAAGACATGTCACCAAAGTATAGCAAAAAGGGCATACAAAAATATATAGTGATACACAAGTGAGGATACATCGGTCCTCTTGATGCCAAGTCTGCTAGCCTATTATCTGGTACTATCTGAAAAGTTAAAAATTAAAGAATGAGCTAAAAAGTCAATGTGTTCCTTAGGTGTATAAAAACATACAGATAATATATTTTGATAAAAAGTTTATTTATAAAACCTGATTTTTAAAACATGAACAATACCCCCATCTAAACATCAGAATGTGTAGGTTCCCCTGAACCATACACCCACATGTACGCCCAGTAAGGACCTTATGCTGATAGCATGAGGGCCTGCGATAAGGTCTTAGCCAATGCACAAAGCAGAGGAGCCTACGGTAAGGCCTTACATGTCATAGACTAGGCCTTAGATACTTCCTCCAATCATATCCCCTAATGATAGTAAATATGCATGAATTTAAGTGAGAACAACAATTTAATTAAATAAAACATCAAAACATACAATTTTTCAATATCATGTACATAAATATGGTAACCAGATATCATATTAGAAATATACGATAAATAAGAGATCAGACATCAGAGTATGCGATGAAACATATGTCATGTAGTCATAATATTTATATTTCAAAACAGTTCAAACATAAAGTTTAAAACATAAAAGTCTGGGATAGTATCATACTCTCGGGACTGCCAATCACGATCAGTGAAAGTGTTAGACCTTACGAATCAGAAAAACCTACTAGTCACTATCGATGAACGTGCAACGTGTTGATCTATCGAACGGAAAGCACCAGATCTGGTCGACCCTCGGTCAGGGGAGTCACGGGTACCTTCATGAAAAATTAATCCCATATCAAGTTCATAATTAAATCCCAAATAAATAAGCAGAAATGCTAAAAATACTAAGCTTTTTTGGATTAATGAGATCGATTTGGGGATTTGAGGTCAAAATTTGGTAAAATATAACGCAAAATCGGGCTTAGGACGTCGAAAAAATCAAAAGAGAGGTTTCAAAAAGTTAACGCCGGTTAACGAGCAACGTCGGTCAACGGTCAAATGGCATAGTCAATGGTGTAGTGTGATACGATGCAGTTGACATTGCGGTGTGGTGTAACTCGATTGGATTGATTCAGGTCGGCACGGTTCGGCTCAATTGAACAAGTTCAGATTGGGCCGATTCAATTCTGGGTTTGGGCTGACGGGTTACAGGTCGGATACAAGCCAGACGGGTCGTTACGACCTGGCTGAATCGGGACAGTGGGTCGGGTCTGACCAGCTTCTGGAAGCCCACCAAGTGGTGGACCTCCCCCATGCATAGTGGCGGTAGTGTGACATATTTAGACATCAGAAATATTCATAAAAATTATTAAAAAGCATTTTAAGGCACTTACAAGACTCAGTTTACCTCGTTGAACAATGGAGAACTCAATTCGATAACGTCGAGGGATAAGATTCTCTCTCTCTTCCTACTCTCTCACCTCTATTGATTATATTCTTCTACCTCTATTTCATCTCCTCACAAAAAAAATAAATAAATAAATCATCATCCAAAATCTTTATGGAATGCAGCTCTCCATCTAAATAAAAAAAAAGTAAAACATCAAAGGTCAATGAAAAACAAACTTATTTCGATCAATAAATTTTATTTGACAAATGTTCATACACTTAAAAATATTCATAAATTTTACATATTTAATTATAAAATATTGATTGTAACCCCTTAGACCCGACCTAGACGGTAGGCCCGAATCTAGAAGGTCACATGTCTTGTACTGAAATCATTTCCAAATTCTAAACTCATTTAAAATCAATTTCAGTAAATAAAATCATGTAACGGTAAATTATTGAAATATATAACCATCAGAAAAGTCCATAAGGTAAATATACAGAGATATCAATGCTAGAAGCAAAATATCGATAATACAGATGCGTGAAGATAGTAGTAAAAAGACGTGTCACCAAAGTATAGCAAAAAGGGCATACATAAATATACATTGATACAAAAGTGAGGAGAGATTGGTCTTCTTGATGCCAAGTTCGCTAGCCTACTGTTTGGTACTATCTAAAAAGTTAAAAATTAAAGAATGAGTTAAAAATTAAAGAATGAGTTAAAAAGTACAGTGTGCTCCTTACAGTGTATAAAAACATACATATAATATATTTTAATAAAAAGTTTATTTATAAAACATGATTTTTAAAACATGAACACTACCCACATCCAAACCCTAGAATATGTAGGTTCCCCTTAACCATACACCCACATGTACGCTCGGTAAGGTATCGGTACTTTATGTGAGTACCGATTGGATATTGAGTTATGAGTCTCGATACTAACCTGATATGTATCGAAATCAGGGTCTCAGTATCGATACTTCATGCATGAGTATTGATACTTCCCTTGTAAATCTTTCTAATATATGCTTGACTGATGAATAATATCGATATTGTTCATACAATATCAAAACCATCGTTGTTAGGTACTCTTTTTGACATAAAAAATCTTATATTTCAACCCCAAATGTCCCATTAAGGCCCCCAACAAGAATTTAAGTGTTTTATTTGATATTAAGGGATATAAAGAGTTTTTAAACATACTGAAAACATACAAGTGATGCAATCTACCATGAACATGCTTCAAGCCTATACAACTTACCAATCTCATTTAAATGAGCTACATGTAGTATAGATAAGCCATTAGTGAGTTACCTGATGATTTTAGGCTATTGGGAGTGTCCAAGGCTCAACCTAGAACAAGTTTGTCCTTCCCTTAGCTTTGGAGCTCTCTCTCTCCAATCTCCATCTCTACTAAAAATCAAAGCAAAGATTACTAACATTGATGGAAAGCTCAAAGGAGTATTTAAAATACTTCTAGAGGTTTAAATCTCCCTAAACTGGAAATGCTTGGGTTCCTAAAACCCCTACTAAACCCATATTTTGAAACTAAGGTAGAAAGATGAAATTGAGAACTTGAAAGAAAGCTCATGGAATGTAGATTTCATTTCTTACCTTGGTGTTGGTGAAAAATGCTTGAAGGGAACTAAAGTTTTCACCTTTTACTTAAAAAAACAATGGAAGAAGAAGAATAAGGGATCTTGAGAGAAGAAGACAAAGGTAAAGAAAAAGAGAAGCAAGGATCAGAAGTGAGATCACTATTTCATAACTGGTGATTAGCCTTTATTTTGAACAAGGGTCTAAACATTCTGGGCCCTCTTGGTTTTTGCCGTAACCTAAAAACATCATTTTTACCCTCTATTGGGCTTATCTCAAGCCCAAATCCACTTTATTTTGGGTCGAACATTTTCCCAAGCTAGAAATTAATCCAATACCTATCTCAGGTTTACCTAAAACTTATAACCCAAGATTCGGGGCGTTACACCCAATGATAGTAAATATGCATGAATTTAAGTGAAACGATAATTTAATTAAGTAAAACATTAAAACTTGCCATTTTTCAGAATCAGATAAAGAAATATGGTAACCAAATATCATATAAAAAATACGATAAATCAGAGATCATAAGTCTGAGTATTCGGTAAAACAAATGTCATGCAATCAGAATATTTATATTTCAAAACAGTTTAGACAGATAATTTAAAACAATACTTAACACCAAATAGGAACACACATGTACTGATTTTAAAAGTCTGGGATGGTAGCCTACTCTCGAGTCTACCTATCAAGATCAACGGTAGTGCTAAACCCTACGAAATCAAAAAAACAATCTTAAAATCCTAATAGAAAATAAATAACAGACTTTAATTAAATAATTTACGGAAACCCACTAGTCACTCTCAAAGAACGTGGAACGTGCTGGTCTATCAGACGTGAAAAACTGAATCTAGTTGACCCTCGGTCAGAGAGGTACCTTCATGAAAAATTAATCCTAAATCAAATGCTAAAATGACTAAGCCTTTTCGGATTAATGGGCTCGATTTAGAGATTTCGTGTCAGAATTTGGCAAAACGAACTGTAAAATTGGACTTAGGATGTTTAAAAATGTTAGAAGGAAGGTTTCAAGAAAAGTCAATGTTGGTCAACGATCAACGATGATGATCAAACAACGGCTAACGGTGCGATTAGCGATGCTTTGCAATAAAGTGCAATGCGGTGTGGTGTGGCTCGACTGGACTAGTTTGCGTCAATACGTTCGGATTGGGTCGGTTTGATTATGGGTTTGAGCCGACGGGTTACGGGTCGGGTCAGATACAAGTCAGATGGGTCAGGTGGGGGCATGTGTTGCGACTTCGGGCGTCGTAAAAATTCGTAAAAACTTTAAAAATCATTTTAAAGTGTTTTAAGACACTTACCAGGCTCGGTTCACCTCGACGAATGGCTCGATTTGATAACGTCGAGAATTTGATTTCGTTCACCCTTCTACACGCCGACGATGTAGACAACGAAACGACCACCGTTAGACTCGAGACGACACCACGAACACAATGATATGGGCGGTGTAGCAAACGGGGCATTGGTCATTAACGAATTGACGATCAAGGTTTTCCCGATAAACCATCCAAAACGGGGAAAAGGTAAAATTATGTTGTAAGTCTTTCTAGTTTTAAAATTTTCTGATTTTAGACTCAAAATTAATTAAAATTTCATTTTACTCCCCAAAATTTACCAAAATTTTAATTTAATCCCCGGAATTAAATTACGAAAAATTTAACCTCATAATTGGAGTGTGACATTGATACTTTTAACATAAAAATTGTACACATAAAATAAAATTGACATATTTTTTAAAAAATATTGATACTTTTAAATATAAATTAACATCAATTATTTATTTTCATCCACTTAAAAGAAATCTTCGTACAACTTTTAAATTTTACCCTCAATAAATTTTCTAACTCTGCCCTTATCAGCCAATCCTTTTAAGTAGAATAGAAATGATGGAAAATGGCCACATTAACATGCACCCATTTTGATATGAGCAGTTTAGTTTGATTGGATCATATAAGTTGAAGTGACAAAAAATATATTATAAGTTTGAAACAAATTAACCACAAGGACTGGGCTCATTTCCACAACATCGGGCCAGGACCAAATAAATTAAGGCCAACAAAATTCACAACCATGAAAGCATAGTTATTAATTAACCAGTCGGCCATTGCTGATTTTAAAGCATAGTTATTAATTAACATTTTCTTACGGTTTGAGTAGCTTCGAGTTCTTGTATAAGTAAAAAATCTTAGCTTCGAGTTCTTGTATATGTAAAATATCTGTGAGAGGCTCGTCATTAAAATTAGGTATGTGACTCGAATCAATCCAAACGAATCAGAACGAATTCTTGGAACTGTGTCATGGCCGAACCCAACCACTAGCCCACTCGAAACACCTACTTCCAAATTCATGAAGAAGAAAAAATCTCATAACCCAAACGTCAAAGCTTAAAGTCGCCCTCCTGCACTATTCTATAAATCAAAACCTCTCAATCACTTAGCTTTGCTTCCCGGCGATTATCTAAACGAATTCAAACAAAAAAGGTTCATCTTTTTTTTTCCCTGGGGTTTTCGAGTTTAAGCTCGCTCCATCTTTTGGATGCGATCAATGGTGTATTCTAATGAGAGAGACAAGGCGATGGAACCCGAGAGATCGAAGCCACTGCATAATTTCAACCTGCCTTGTTTGAAGTGGAGCAATCAAACGCATCTCAAGCTCGGTGATGCTTCCGCTCCCGCCGACTCATTGCGCCGTCCCCGTCGTCATGTGATACGGGTACGCCGATCTGCCTTCGGGATTTCGATACAGGGTGGTGGAATGCGACGGCCGGAACAGGAGTCGTGTCCCAAGAAACACGATTGTGGAAGGGAGGGCCAGTTGAAGATGTCAACGGGAGAGGCGGCGGAGGGGATCGGGGCGGTTAGAGAGGAGATCATGAAGGATCTGAAAACAGCGGCGGACGATATCATGGGTGCGGTTTTTAGAGACGAAGTTCCCGTTGACGATGAGTTGAAGGAGAGTAAACGGAAGGGAAAAGAGATAGAGGAGGAGGAATCGCCGGCTGTAGAGGTGGAAGCGAAGAGGCCGTGGAATCTCCGGAAAAGACGTGCCGCGTCGCAGACTACGATTGTCGGGGAAGGAGCTAACAACATTTATAGTCCTCCGTTGGCGGCAGTGGCCGATAAGAAAAGACCACGACCGAAATTCTTGGTCTCACTTTCAAAGAAAGAGATCGAGCAGGACTTCATGGCGATAACCGGGCGTCGCCCTCCGAGTAGACCGAAGAAACGGGCACGCCACGTTCAGAAACAATTGGATGTGAGTTAATTTTCCGCCATTGTTTTCTACAATCCTTTCTCTTTTTTCATTATTCACTTTGAATTTTCTCTATTGGGTCGCAGTCTTTGTTTCCCAGAATGTAGCTGTCGGAGGTATTGGAGGATTCGTACAACGTCCCGGAGACCGGCGAAAACGGCAAGGTAAGAAAAATTTGAAATTGTTGGTCTGTAGTGTTAAAGAACCTAAATTCATGAGCTTGATTTTGATAACCTTCTTTTTACAGAAGTAATTACGGAGCAGCAACAAGCTGGGAGGAAAATTTCAGACCTTTATGAACTGGGAATTTCATTAAAAGGAAGCTTTAGTTTCAGTTTTATTATGATCTTCATTCTTCCTCTTCTTCCTCCTCTTCAATCTTAATTGAATGAACTTGTGAGCAAAGTGTTGGTTTCTAAATAGAAAGTGTTGGTAGGAGATGATGCTCAACTAGTAAATTTCGATTATAATTTAGTTAGTTAAGTTTTCATTAATACTTTGATTAATATTAGAGTTTGAGTTTCACTTAACTATGAGTTATGATGTATGTTGTGAATGTGTGAGATTAGGGTTGCTTAGTGACCAAGTCGATCGTGAGTTGGACAGTGTTTGTTAAAAGATTTTGTTGCTCTTGAAGTTCGTTAAAATTTTGTTCGACTCGTGGTCGTTAATAAAACTTGTTGCTCATTAATCGTTAAACTCGATGCTCATTGCTTGCCTCATTATTTGTTAAGCTCACCGAAATTTTCACCTTATTTTTTTAATTATAAGTAAAATCTATTAATACTATAAACATAAATTAATAAATTTAACCAAAATTTATTTCAAAAGAGTGTATGAAGTAATTTTAAAGTCGCTCCAAATTAATAATCTACAAATGCATTAAAATAATAAATAATTTT
Organism: Hibiscus syriacus; assembly: GCF_006381635.1. NCBI lineage: Eukaryota > Viridiplantae > Streptophyta > Magnoliopsida > Malvales > Malvaceae > Hibiscus > Hibiscus syriacus. The sequence continues at coordinate 56,688 of NW_024062436.1, forward strand.
TTTATTTTGAGTGTATGAAATAATTTTTTAAGATAACTACTAAAAAATTATATAAAAAAATTAACGAGTTGTACGCGAACTTATCGAGTCGAGTTTCACTTTGCTCAATTCAATTCGGTAAGGTCTTGAGTCGAGCTTGAGTTCGAATCGAATTAACCTGAATAGAGTTTTTATCAAACTTTTATTGAATCAAGTTCGAGTTGCTCAATTAGTTAATCACCTTTGTGAGATAATCTTAAAAGCTTGTGATCAACAACAACAACAACAAAACACTATTACCATATGCAATGAGATAAGGGGAGGTAGGGTAGTAGGTTGCCCCCCAACGCCAGGTTGAGAACAACTTACGTAGAAGACCTCCGGCAGTCAGTAAATTAAAAATAAAGATAAAATACGATGCATGTATAAATAAATAAATAAATACATAGTTGAACAGTCTTCATATGCACGTATATAATAGGAAGTAATCTCTGTAAATAAATCACTGCGTAAAAATATCTGCATATAGACAGGAACGTAAGACCCTACTAAATTTAAAAAGAGGAAACATGAAGAGCATAATACACAGAAGTCAGCGATAACAAGCTACGAGAAGGAATAAAGTCAAATAGGTTAAAACCTAAACTAAGGCAACACTACTTCGCTATCCTAGTTCTAAGTCTTCATAAATTCTAATGACATAAACGTATAAAAAGTAGAAGTCATGAAAATTACTACAAAGGCATTAAAAAGAAGAAATGCATTAAAAAGAAGAAATACATTAAAAAAAGACAGAGATGCTACACCCTATGGTTGTGATACATACTACTTGACTATACTAGTCTTAAGTCTCCATACTTTCCTATCAGAGATTAAGTCCTCGGTAAGAGTTAAATCCTTCAAATCAAATCTCAAGTAGTCTACCCACTTCCTCTTTGGTCGTCCTCTCCTTCTGACACCGTCGACTGTAATCGACTATACCTTCCTGACTGCATCCGACGGTTGTCTAAAATAATTAGAAATGTCTACCCATATTGTGAGAGGCTGCTCTTTGATTTAATTAATCAAATTGAGCATGAAAACTTGTCCGATCATATTCTCTCCTAGCCCCCTTTACTATCCTTTGCTTATTAGATGTGTTGTTAGGATTTTAAATTAGGCATAATGTTAAAATTAATCCTTAATATTTATTAAAATAGTTATTTTAATTATTATTTTTTATAATATTTTTGTTCAACATTTTGTTTTAGGATAAAAAGAATTATAATATTTGATAAATAATTATTTTAATCTTTATTTTTTCTTATAGCAGTTCGACTCTTAATATTTCATTTTAAAGAAAAAATATTCTTATTTTGTAGTGAAACATTATTAACTATTAATTTTCGCTCACATAGATTTTTTTCACCTTAAAATGAAATATTATAAAAAATATTTCAAAAGAAATTTAAATTTGGGTCAACTACATAAATGACCACATAAATATGAGCTAAGTAACAAAATGACTATCATTTTCAAATTTGTGTAAATATGACCACTGAATTATTTAAATGGTTTCAATATAGCCATTTGTCGTTAACACTTAACGGAAGTCTCTACGTAGTAATTAACAAATTTGGTATAATTAGTGCATGGATCCTTGTAAAGTTATGTATTTGTGGCGCTTGAACCCTATTTTGTTTTCTTCTATTTTGATCATTACTTGAGTATGATTTGTTTCCTTGGATTTTCATTTAATGTAATTTGATCTTGATTCTGTTTTTAATTTGTCTAATTTCTTAATTTGAGCATTAACTTTAAAATATTTTATTCTAGTAAGATCAAAATAATTATCTAGTTCAACATTAAAGGTGTTTTTTCATAAATGTCGGAGGTCTTCCATGGAAGTTGCTCTTAACCTAGCGTTGGGGGCAGTCTACTACTCTACCTCCCCCTTATCCCATTACATATGGGAATAGGTCAGCTAATTTTTATTAATCTACAAATGGTATATTCAAATATCTTTCGATTGTTGGTGCTCGAACCTAAAATCTTCAAAGATAATAATAATTTTTTTAACCACTAAAATTACTTAATTCGTGCGGTCAGATGTGTTTTTATTTGTCTTGAAATTATGACATTGTTCTTAGCTTAAACTTAATCCCAATCTTAAATGGCATAATGTTCTGAACCCAAAGAATCAACAGATGAAACGTGTCAGATTAAAGCATTATTCATTTAATGGTTCCATTACGTGTCATCCACAACGGATCATTCGCGTGCCACATAAAAGGATTTGGGCTAAATTATTTTTACTATCGACTCCAATAACTCAACCGATTTGCTATTAGTTTTACCTTTAATGACGCATATTTTTGTCAACATTAAGAAACACCTGTAAAGAGATTTAAACAGTAATAACTATTGGCGGGGTCTTATTCCTCCTAACAATTAGGGATGTACACTCAATCCGAACTCAATAGATTTTTACTCGACTCGATCGGGTCAATTTTTTAAAAAAAATGTGAATTTGGGTAGGATTTTTTAAAGTGTATTATTCGGGTTGGGATCGGGTTTAGGGTGAAAAATATTTTATCCGACCTTAATAAATATATAATTTTACCTTATATATTTAGGAATAATTACAATAATACTCTCTATATATAATTTTTTTTCAATTTAGTCGTAGTTTTTATTAAATAAAAATATTTTTTTATTATTTCGAGTCGGATCGAATTTCTAAATTATATATTCGGGTCGTGTCGGGTCGAGTGAAACCTTATTTTAGTCATATCAGGTCTATGGTGGAAACTCCTTTATTCTCTGATCGGGTGGATCAAAAATCCGACCCATGCCAATCCTACTAAAAACAGGCATACGCAGCACAGGATGACGTAATCCCTCAAACAAAAAATAATGAATATGGAACCCACACAAACAACACGGCATCGGCCCCTGACCAGTTCTCTGTTTGTGTGCACCAGAATCCGGTCAAAGAGAACTCTGGCGAAAGCCACGAAACGTGGTAGAAGAGGAAGAAGAAGAGCAATAGAGATTTTACTTTTACTACTAGATAAGTGCGCAGCTTGCGGTAAATGGTAAAATAAATTTACCTCGGGACTGTTTTTCCCTCTAGAAGAAGACTTATTAATGAACTAGCGTATTAAGAAAAACAACTTAAAAAGTCCGACCTGCCGGATTCGGACCGGCGACCTAAGGATGTCGGCGATTACAAACTATAGTCCCCGCTCTACCGACTGAGCTAAGGTCGGTTTCCGATGTGACACTAAAACCATTCAGTTTTAAACCAATGTAAAATAATAGCTAATATTTAAAAATTCAAATACACATGGCTGAAGCTTAATTTTTCATCCCAAGCTTAAGCAGAGCACCATAGGGAAGTGTTATGCTCGACCTAAGAGACTTGCCAGCACCCCAGCACCGTAGTCGTAGTGTTTTATATGTCTAAACTAGACCTGACAAATTTGATTCGAATTCGATTATTTAAATTGATTTATTTGATTCAATATTCGATATTAACCCAAGTATAATAATCAAGTTTTATCTTATATTCGACCCATATCTGACCCAAAATTTAGCGAAACCGAAAGTAACCCGAACCGAAAACGAAATTAACCATGACCGAAAGAAACCCGAACCGAATTTTAACCCTACCAAAAGTAACCCGAACAGAAATCAATCTGAACCGAATAATAAATTAATTTAAATAAAATTGATAATTTATTAAAAATATTAAATTTGTAATAAAAATAATAGAAAGGTTGCTTATGTTATTACATAAGAGGAATATAAAAGTAAGAATCTGATTGTTAGATTAAAAAAATTAATAAATAAAGTTTAATTATCTTACTTGTAATAAAAATATTAGATTTATGATAAAAATAATAGAAAATAACTAAAACAAATGAAACAATATTATATTTATAATAAAAATAATATAAAATTTACTTATGTTACGACTATAACTTTACAAATAAAGTTATGCATTATTTTTTTAAAATTTAATAAAAATTTTAAATTTATATTTGGAAGTATTTTTTTATTAAAAATTTTATTTCTTTATCAAATAGTTATTATTATAAACTTTTCATACAAGATCAATATAAAATTTTGATAACAAATTCTATTACGTATTATAGGATTGTATTTGTGTCAAATTATCATTTCTAAATGTTGGTTTAATCCAAAATATTGAATGGTTGAGAATTGAAATCAAACATAAATGATAAGATTAACAAACAAGAAACCACTTTTTACAAGAATATATCAATAATTCTTTATATACTTAATTAGACTTATAATCAATTCAACAAGAATTGGCATGATCTAAAGGTTGACCTACACCGAAAATCAATCAATATGATATTTACTTGACCTAATATTGATCAGACTCGAAATCTAACCGATTTGATATTGATCCAACCTAAAAATCAACCAATTCGATATTGATCCGAACCGAAAAATAACTCATCCAATAATCACCGACCCGAAAATTGACATGACTTGATACCCGACCCGATCTGATTTATCGTACACCCGAACCAGATTCGATCTGACACAAACAAAATTAAACCGAATGTATTATAGACCATAAATAACCCAGTCCAAAATAACCCGACCCAAACCCGATTTGCATGACTCGTTTGCCACCTCTAGTCTAAACCATTTTATTTAGGGTAAACTACCTCTTTAGCCACTAAACTTTTGAGCGTTGTCTTGCTATAGTCACTGGATTACGAGTTTCAATTTTCTCACTAAAATTTTCATATTTTTCTTTTATTATTGAGTCATTAAATCATTTATTGTGTGACTATATCGTTATTATCTTCTAACTTTTCAAAAAGAATTATTTTAGTTTATCATAAAACTCACACAAAATCGATAAAAAAAATCTACGATTTTTTACTATTTAATCTCTTTCAAAAATCATTCGATGATATTAATTTTCAAAAATTATTACATATTTTTTAAAAAGAATGTTTCTCATATTTATATAATTATTGGAGGGGATTGGTTATCTCTTAGACCGAGCAAGAGACAAGACACGTTAATATGGGTCCTAATCTAATTACTTATTGCATTGTGAGTTTTTTAAACCAATCAAAACAACAAGCAAGAAGGATTGATGCTATGGGTCCATAACAATAATTACATGTTCATATGCATCATCATCATCAATTTCATGAATTGTTTTCACTCACGTTAAAACTTGAACACAGACACCCCATGTGCTTCTGATACGATCTACTTCATCTCTTTCATGGAACCCGACTGTAAAATTTTCTTCATCTCTTCTTCCTTTTAACCTTACCATTACAGAAGAGAGAACCCAACCCGAAAAAACTCGCACTCACATTCGAAATGATCGGATGCGGAAGATTCAAAACAGGGCTGACTCGAACAGTACCACAACTCTTCTTTAATGGCGGCTTTTGTGTCGAATTCCCGTCAGTGTAATACGTAGCCGATGATTTTCTCGACAGAGACGGCTGCTTCAGGAAGGTATGTTTTTGCTGCGTTTCTTTCGGGTTCGGAGCCGAACCCGTCGAATTGCTGCGCGTGATGAATTGGAGTGATCGGATTAGGCTTTTGCTTCGAGTGCTCTCGCAGTTGAGGCTGCTGCTTCTCTTGAACTGCCAGAAAAACTTCGATGCGGGCTTGTCGTCCTCGGCGTCGATGCTCATCGATAGAAATTCTTTCAACCTTCTGACCTTCCCCGCGTTGTCCGTCGAGACACTAGCCGCAACCGTCTCCGGTCGACGATGATCTTGTCTAAGGACGAAGGGTTTTCGCTTGATCTCGATCGGTAGAATCTTGCCATCGGAGAAGAGCTCATCGGCGGAGGGTAGTTCTTGAACGAAACTAGTATTCTCGAAACAGAAATCGAAATCCGACGATGAATTCAGTAGCGACGTGTCTAATCTCCGATGGCGGCATTCTTCAATGGAATCTGCACCGTCGAGATCATTGGAAAACGAGATCCTTGGGCTTGAAATCTCTGACAAAACTTCAATTGCCATAGCTCGGCACTGTCACCTCAGCCATAGAAACATGTTTCGACAATGGCCAATGGGAGGTGAAATCTTTATTATTTGGACAGAATATTACTTGGATCAGATTTACGTGTATATATAATATATAAATAGTTATTGTCAAAAAATAATATATAAATAATTAAGATAATGCCATATATAGGCAAAATTATTAAAATAATAGTAATATGTAAGTGTCATATAATTCAGTGCAACTGTTTTGGCAATTGAATTTTAACTAATCACATCAAACAACAAAGGATTAACTCCATAAAATTTAAAATTAAGGGAATAAACATTTTTATTAATATATGGTTATCACAAGTAGGAATGGGCATGGGTCGGGTTTGGGTTGGGTTTCGGCCAACCCCACTCGACCCAAAAATTTTACATCATTCACTCGATCCGACCCGACGCGATTATACTTTTGAGATAAAATTCAAACTCGATCCGATCTGACCAGAAATAAATATTATTTTATTCAATAAAAACAGTGATTTAATTAAAAATAATATAGAGAGGGGTATTATTGTAATTATTTCTAAATATTCAAGGTAAAATTATATTTTTTTTCAGGTCAGGTCAGATCGGGCCGGGTATTTTTCACCCTAAACTAAATCTGACCCGACCCGCACATCACCTTTTAAAAAAAACTCGACCCGACCCGACCAGGTCAGGTCAAAACCCATCGAGTTCGGGTCTCATGCACATCCCTAGTTACAAATTAAATTATATTCTAAAAATTCTCTACCATCTAATAATAAAACCTCAAACATTTTTACCGTCGGTGTTTAAATATGTGGCCTCTAAAAATAACAAATATTCTCATATAAATGGGTTTGAACATTAAGGGGTGTTTGGTTCAAGGATTGTAGGATTCCCATAGGATGGAAATCCCACATTCCCATGTTTGGTTGGCTGAGAATCTCATTCCCGGTAATGTTTTATTACCAATAGTAGATTTTTTGGGATATATTACCGGGAATGTCATTACCTCCATTCCCTTATGTATTGCAACATTACCGGCGTTTTGGACTAAAATGCCCTTAAATTTTTATTTTTTTTCAAAAATATCCTTCTTCTATCATTAAATAATAAAAATTATACGAATGTTAAATTACAAATTTATCCTTAAATTATTTTAGATTTACAAAAAAAAAGTTTATAATTAAAATTTTATATGAAGTTCAGGGGTTAAATTTTTTTTACCCTTTCATTAAACCTTTTTTATATTTTAAATTTTGTAAAAAAAATATATAAATATTATGAATTTAATTTTTTAAAGAAAATATATAAATATTTTACAATTTGTAATATTATACAAATATATAATAAGGACAATTTGGTCAAATATACATTCCAATAATCTTTTATTCCTTTAACCAAACATAGTAATCTTACATTCCTGCTAAACCAACCAAACACAAAATACAACATTCACAGTAATCCTATTTCCTGGTAATCTTTTATTCCCAATAACAATCTTACATTCCGTGAACCAAACGGACCCTAAGGGAATAAACTCTAAACGTATGACGAGTACATGGGCTGGTATCATAATTAATCTTATTTATTACGACTTTTGTTATGTAGCAACATATGCACAATAGCATCACGTGTTTTTCAATTCAAATAATAATAACTTTTAAAAGATATCACATTTATTAAGGAAATGTTATTATTCATTGAAGTTTCAAGTTCGAACATCAAATATATTAAGAATATTAACATTTAACATCAAATAACTAAGAGTGTAAACATATACATCATCTCTACTCTAAATTAATCAAAAAAAAATATCAGTAAAACAAAATATTTTTTATATTTATTTATCTCTCTATTTTCACCTATTTAATGCAAATCTAAGCTAACCAGAAGTTGAGTATGGCAAACTGGCTGACCTGACTACGATAAGCCAGGTTGGTTCGACACAAGATGAAACTCAAGCCAGATTTGGCCTTTTTTTCAACCCAATTGACCTCTAGTGCCGTCAGATCCAACCTTCATTGCCTTATACAAGTGAAAATTGCTTTTTAATTTTAAAAAACTTTTCTGAACAATTAATTAGCAAAAAAATATCTGTAAAATTTAATATATATATATATATATATATGTGTGATATAATTTTTATCTTTTTTTATAAAAGATAAAATTTCATTTGTTGAAATAAATTGGAAGGCAATTATATGGAATTTCAATTAATTTTTAGGTGCGCTCAGTATCTAAACTATTGGTTTTGATCCGTTTTAGTATTTAGATTTTTAATTTTTTTTTCAAAATCATGCCTAAAGTTTAGTTTTTATTTCATTTTAGCATTCCATCATTAAAAACTTTAATTTTTATTTCATTTTAATATCTCGTTCAAAATTTAACATTTTGGGGAAAAATGAAATTTTAGGTACTAGACGGACTAAAACTGATAGTTTAGGTAGTAAGCACGTTAAGTTTTTAATAGTGGATACTAAAATAAAATGTAAACTAAACGTTAAACATTATTTTGAAAAAAATCGAAATCTAAGTAATAAAACAGACTAAAATTAATAGTTTAAGTGCATAATTTACCCTTTTTGGGTTTTAAAAGGAAAAGAGCTTTCAAGGTGTCCAATCGATAGAGACAGCAGCATGGTGATTGATAGAGCTTACTCAAAATTTTTGAAGAAAACTTCTTGCATAAAAAGAGCTAAGAGCATTATTTAGTAAAGAAGCTAAGGGGAAGGGACAAGAGGAAGAAGGCATGAATGGGGTAACAGAGGGATGTGTCTGTGAAGGCATTATTAGAGAGAACAATTGGAATCCTGAGACAATACTCGTGTCCAAAGCCGACATATAGAGTTAGGGATGGTAACTCAACCCGAATTCGACGGGTTTCGACCCGACCCGATCGGGTATGATTTTTTTAAAAAAAATTCGGGTTCGGGTCGGGTCGGGTTTTTTTTTAAATGCACTGTTCAGGTCGGGTCGGGTTTAGGGTAAAAAATCCGACCTAACCCGACCCGAAAAATATATATAATTTTATCTTATATATTTAGGGATAATTACAATAATATCCCTCCATATATAATTTTTTTCAATTAAGTCACTGTTTTCATTGAATTAAATTTTTTTATTATTATTTCGGGTCGGGTTTCTAAGTCATATATTCGGGTCGGGTCGGGTCGGGTGAAACATTAATTTTGTCGGGTCAGGTCGGGTCACGGGTGAAGAACCCTTTCTTCTCGGGTCGGGTCGGGTGGCCCAAAAACCCGACCCGACCCATTGCGATCCCTATATAGAGTTTCCCTTGTCTAATATTTATTTATTATCCTTTTCCCCAACAATGCACATTGGTACATAAAATTCTAAAATTTAAAATTCTATAATATATAATTGGCACATAAAATTCAAAAATTCAAATTACATAACTAAAAAAATTATTAAATAATAAAATAAAAATATAATTAAATTTCAAGTATTTCGAAGTTAAAATAAATATTTTATAAAATAATTTAGAATGTTAATGTGAAAAAAATTTAAGAAATTAAAAATTTAGAATGTTATGGTAGCAAAATTTAATAAATTAGGAATTTAGAATGTTAGAGTGAAATAATTTAAAAATTATAAATAAACATCTAATATAAAATAAAAAATATAGGCCTTCAAAAACAAGAGGGATACCATTAGAGTTCTTGTGGATGAAAGAGGAAATAGGCTTGAATCTTTTAACTCTATGGCAAAAGAAGTGATTGATTTCTATTCTAATCTTATTAGAACTGTCGATCCATCGGTTAAAGCAATTGATCCTAACCTCGTCAAAAATATTCTTAACTACAATTTGTCCTATGAAGCTTCCTCTAGCCTTGTTAAAGAAGTTACTGTAGAAGAATTTCAAGATGTCATCTTTAACCAAGGAAATGATAAAGCCCCTGGCCCTGAGGAGTTTTCCCCTCTTTTCTTCAAGAAAGCTTGGAATATTGTGGGTAAGGATGTTATTGATGCGGTTAAACACTTCTTTTCGAATGCCTCCTTAATTCCAGCTTTTAATTCTACTGTTGTTGCTCTTGCTCCTAAAGTTCCAAATCCCAAACTGTTAAATACTTTCGGCCCATATCCTGTTGTTCTGTTATCTACAAATCCATTTCCAAAATTCTTGTTAAAAGATTGACTGATTTTCTTCACGAGTTCATTTCTTTAAACCAGATAGCTTTTATCAGAGGTAGAAACATCGTGGATAATACTCTTCTTGCCCAAAAGATGGTTAAAGGTTATGGTAGGAATTCCATTTCACCTAGGTGCACTCTGAAAATTGATCTTCATAAAGCATTTGATTTCATTCATTGGGAATTTATTTTAGCCATTCTTAAAGCATTAAATCTTCCTAAAAAATTCATTGAATGGACTGAAGCCTGTTTTACACAAGCAAGGTACTACATATCTTTCAATGGCACTTTGATTGGTTATTTTAAAGGGGCTCGAGGTCTTAGGCAGGGGGATCCTCTTTCCCCTTATCTCTTTGTTATTGATATTAATGTCTTATCCAAATTGCTCAACCTGGCTGCTAGTAAGGGTTTATTTGGTTATCACCCTAAATGTAAGAAGATAGGGCTCACTCACCTCTTATTTGCAAATGACCTCCTGATTTTCTGCAAAGGTAATTCTGATTCTGTTGCTGGTGTTCTTAGTGTTCTGGACCATTTCAAAGATATCTCAGGTCTCAAGATCAATTCATCCAAATGTGAAATATTTGTTGTTGGAATTTTTTCACGAACAATTGAGGACATCAAACAATTAACTTGCTTCAAAATTGGATGTCTCCATGTCAGATACCTCGGAATACCTCTAGTAACCCGCAAGTTGAATGAGAAAGATTCCGAAGCACTTATTGTAAAAATTAAGCAAAGACTCCATCATTGGTATGTTATGAACCTCAGTTATGTTGGCTGACTCGAGTTGATTAAATATGTTATTTTCAGTGTCAGCAATTACTGGTGCAGACAACTTATATTGCCTGCATCGATCCTTAAAAATGTGGAGCAGCTTTGTTCCATATTTTTTTGGAAATGTTCGGACAAACCTGCTGCTGGAGCTAGAGTGAGCTGGGATAGAATTTGCCTCCCTAAATCGGAAGGGGTCTTGGGTTGAAAAACATAACAAGTTGGAATAGAGCTTGTATTGTTAGTCTCATAAGGAAAATGTTGGCTGGTGAAGGTTCTCTTTGGGTGGCATGGTTAAAAAGCTACGTCATTAAAGAGCAAAATTTTTGGCACTTTAAACATGGTTTCAACGTCAGCTGGAGTACCAGCAGAATTCTTAAAATGAGGACAGAAGCAATGCCTTTTATTTCTGATTCGTACAAGGTGAAGGAAATTTGGGATGAGATTATAACAAAAGGGCAGAAAGTCCCTTGGCATAAACTTATTTGGTTTCCAATGCATATTCTGAAGCATAGTTTAATTGTTTGGGTGACTCTTCAAGACATATTGCCTACTCGAGACCGTATGCAAAATATGGGAATTAACACAGATTCTTTATGTGTTAACTGCAAAAACTCTCAAGAGACCCGGAACCACTTATTCTCTGAGTATTCACTAGCAGTCTGCTTATGGAATTCAATTTTGAACCTGAGTGGATTAAACTATTCAAATTTGTCATGGGATGAAATGGTTGACAGAGCAAGCATCTCATGGAAAGGAAAGTCTCTTATCAACTTTATTTTGAAGATAGCGTGGTCTTCTTTCATCTATATTTTATGACAGGAAAGAAATCAAAGAATTTTCCAAGCTCGATCTAGATATGTTAAACAATTGTTTACTAAAATTTCTGATGCCGTTCGACTCTGTCTTAGGGGGAAAAGCATCAATAGGCTAGATAACACTAATTTTTTCTTTTGTAATGCTTGGGGCTTATAGTTTTACCAATCATTTATTTTGTATAGGTTGTGCACATATTTGTTCTGTTTGGTTGATTGGTTTGTAGCATAACGTTGCTATTTTGGGTAATAAAATCTTAATTATCCAAAAATAATAATATGGGTATGTTAAGCAACATTTTGTGACCCGTTTGTTATCTCTCACTCTGTCATGGTCTTTCTATTATACCCATGAAAACATATGCAAAGGATCAAAACACCTTTGCTAGCCTACACACCTAGAGAAATATGCAAGTGCAATACAGATCGTCAGGCTTGTACGTATATGTGGACTTTACACATGCTTTTCCACAGACCGTGTGAACATAGGAGCCTAGATATTTTTCCTTCAAAATCAGTTTTCAAATTTATTCTTGTCCCCCTATTTTTATAGATGTTGTCTGATATTCTTGCACCTTTTAACTTGTTGATGTGCATTTTAGTATAATTTTCCAATTTTTGTTTTAAGAAACTTGTAGATTGGAAAATGTATGAATTACTTGGTGAGAGGACGGCAGCAGATGATGAGAAACCTTCAAAAAAGAAGGAAAAGAAAGAGAAACCTGCAAAAGTTGATGTGAGCATCAGTACATGTTTTCATATTTTACATATTTGTTCTCTGATTATATTTTTTTCCTGACATCTGTACTTGTTTAGAAAAAACCTTGCTGTTGATGAGACTCCCGAACAACCATTTGAAGAAGAACTTAACCCATTCTCAATCTTTCCGGCCCCAGAAGATAACATGAAGGTATCGACAAACTAGTCTTACAGAACTGAAAGGAAAATATTATTAGGACAGCAAGGGATGTATGGTAAAAGCAATTTTCTGATATGAATTATTATGAGAATAGGGAAACTGATTAGAGGAAAGATGGATACTCCTAAGCTTGACGCCTAAGTTCTGTTGGAGTCACATGTAAGGTGGATTAGAGAAAATCCATAACCTAAGTCCGGCATTCCTTAGGATTTACACATGTAAGTTGATTGCATAACTCAACCAGGAGAGCTTTCATACTGAAATTTACTGATAATAATTCTATTTCTTTAAATAGAATGAATTCAGTGATTTATGAACTCCTACTAGCCGTAGTTCTAAAATAAATATAATTGGAAAATAGAAGAAATGAAGGGAAAAGATGGGTCTGAAGGAGGGTTCCACATGATCTATATTGTCCATTTCATTGGAAAATAAGTTCGGTTCTCCAATCAACAGTATCTCTCTTGTGGATATTAGGTGCACACAGAAGTTTTTTTTCAGCAATGGCTCTGTCCTAAGATGTTGCAATACAAGAGAGACGCTTGACAAGCATTTGAAGGTGACAGGGGGAAGAGTTTTTACCCGCTTCCCTCCTGAACCAAATGGATATCTGCACATTGGACACGCCAAAGTAAGTCTTATTGAGGATTCAATCAGAATGGACACAGACACTTTCTGGATATTCTCTTTGACTTGCAATGATTGTTTATAATGCTACAAATATTTCTCAGGCAATGTTTATTGACTTTGGTCTTGCAAAAGAGGGGTGGATGCTGCTATCTGAGGTGAAAATTGCTCTTTCTGCTATTATTGGAAGTTCTCAATAAATTCCCTTTTTTCTCATCTTCATCCGGCATTTGATGGTGCTCTTTTGAATTCTCTGAGTATCCTTTGTCAACTCAAATAGTTTACTGAAGTTTCTAGCTGTACCTGACTTTCTAATCTCATATTTGGTATTTTTAGATATGATGACATAAACCCAGAAGCTGAAAAGAAAGAATATATTAATCACATCGAAGAAATTGTACAGCGAATGGGTTGGGAACCATTCAAGGTTAAAATTTCTTCACATTATAATGCCAATGTTCTACTAGATATTTGATGGTTGATGCCTGTTTTGTGTTGGAGTTTTTGCAGATAACTTACACCAGCGATTATTTCCAAGATTTGTATGAATTAGCAGTGAAGCTGATACGAAGTGGTCATGCATATGTTGATCACCAGGTTCTAGTCCTTGACAATTTTAATAAGGCGGAGCAATAAACACATCGCCTTTTTTTGGCACTTAATCTAATCTTTCATGATAATGCTCCATTGACCTAATCGGCACTAGTTTTCTTGGTATTAGACCCCCGAAGAGATAAAGGAGTATAGGGAAAAGAAGATGAACAGCCCTCGGAGAGATAGACCAATTGCTGAGTCATTGAAACTCTTTGATGACATGAAGATGAGAGACAGTTTTCACAAAAATAATTGTGAAAACTGTTTCTCATGTTGCCTTGGACTGTTGACATCTTCATAAAATGATAATTTTTCCTGGCCTATGATCATCCTCATGTTTGGATGTTAGGGATGTGTACTGTCCAATACTCCCAAAGTTATAGAATTTGTTTCTTTTTTTTAGTTAACTGTTCAGGGATTAATCAATAACCATGATAAATCTAAGCATGTTGGTCCTCCCTATACGTAAGCAGCTTACGCATCAATTTTCTTACTGCCATTCCTAACAATTTATGGAATTCCTTATACTCTGCAGTCAGTGAATTATTTGAAATGCTGTTTCATTCATATACATATTTACCTTTTTTTTTGTGCGTGTGTGTAGCTATGCACACTTGAATTTGAGACAAGGCGTGCTTCATATTACTGGCTGTTACATGCACTTGACCTTTACCAGCTCTATGTGTGGGAATACTCTCGTTTGAATGTTACAAACACTGTGATGTCTAAATGAAAGGTGAAAGAAAACAAGATGTTTTTGCATGGAAAGCTGTTGGAAATAAAACATTCACACAAACAACTTTTATTGAAACTCAAACAAATATTACAAGAGTACTCTCACTCAAAAATAAGAACTACAACTCACTCTTATAAGACTTTGCTTCTTCACTCACTTAGAAGCTCTTAATTTTTCTTGATGCTTAAAACTAAAATGGGAAGGGGTATTTATACTACTCAAGAACAATCCTACACCACACAAATAAACTAATTTAAACCATTACAAATTCAACAAATATCTAACTCTCACCTAACTAAATTGATGTAAGTAATGACATCATTAATTAAATGATGTAAGCAATGACATCTTTAATTAAATGATGTAAGTAATGACATCAATTTAGTTTGGGTTTGGGTTTAGGCTCCCATAATGGATCAAGTTTATGATCCAACACCCTCCCTTAAACTTGATCTCGTGACCCCTAGTAGGTTCCTTAATCTTAAGAAGTCTTCGCTGGTCAATGGCTTGGTAAAAATATCAGCAACTTGATCTTGTGACTTCACATATTCAACTTCCACATCTTTTCTTGCAACACACTCCCTTATATAGTGGTAGCGAATATCAATGTGCTTGCTTCGATCATGGAATACTGGATTCTTCGCTAAGGCAATGGCTGACTTGTTGTCGACACAAACCTTGGTAGGCTCTTCTTGTATCAAACCAATCTCCTTCAATAGATTTCTAAGCCAAATTGCATGACAAACACATGAGGTAGCAGCAACATATTCCGCTTCACAAGTGGACAATGTGACAATCGGTTGTTTCTTTGACATCCATGTGAATGCAATATCTCCCATGAAAAATACGAATCCAGTAGTGCTCCTTCGATTATCTATGTCTCCACCCCAATCACTGTCGCTATATCCAACAAGCTTGTAATCATTAGAAACTGAATAGAACAAGCCAAAGTCAATTGTACCTTTCAGATAGCGAAGAATTCTCTTTGCAGCTTTAAAATGGGTGGTTGTTGGGGATTCCATGTAGCGACTAACCAATCCAACTGCGTGAAGAATATCGGGTCTCGTGCAAGTTAAATAGCGTAGACTTCCTACCAAACTTTTGAAGAATGTTGGATCTACACTTTCGCCTTCTTCATGTTTGGTCATCTTGATCCCGTATTCTGCCGGTGTGCTTATTGGCTTACAGTTCTCCATCTTGAACTTCTTCAGTATCTCCTTTGCATAGCTTTCCTGTGAAATGAAAATTCCATCATTTTGTTGCTTAACTTCAATGCCAAGGTAGTACGCCATGAGCCCCATGTCTGTCATCTCGAATTCTTTCATCATCACATCCTTGAATTCATTAAACATGTTTGGGTTGCTTCCAGTGAAGATCAAATCGTCCACGTAGAGGCACACGATCAAAATATCTTCATCTTTGATCTTGATATATAGAGCATGCTCGTAGGGACATTTGTTGAAACCATTCTCTTGGAAGTACTTGTCGATTCGGCTATTCCATGCCCTTGGTGCTTGTTTTAGCCCGTAAAGAGCCTTCTTCAACTTCAACACCTTGTCTTCATGCCCTTTGACTTCATAGCCTGATGGTTGCTGAATGTAAAGTTCCTCTTCAAGAACTCCATTTAGGAAGGCGGACTTTACATCCATCTGTTGTATCTTCCACTTGTTTTGAGCTGCCAAAGAAATGATTAGTCTGATAGTCTCCAATCGAGCAACAGGAGCAAATACCTCATCATAGTCAATTCCATCCTTTTGACTATAGCCTTTAGCAACTAGCCTCGCCTTGTGCCTTTCAATCTCTCCTTTGGCGTTTTGCTTTGTTTTGTACACCCATTTGACACCTATCACCTTATGTCCCTTGGGAAGTGAGTTAAGTTCCCATGTGTCATTCTTCTCGATGGCCTTGATTTCTTCGTCCATCGCATCTCTCCATTTCTTTTCTTGTACCGCTTCTTGAAAGCTCACTGGTTCACAATCGGCAAACATACAAAATAATGTAAGATTATCTTGTCGTTCAGTTACCTCATAGAAATCTCTAAGGCTTCTTGTGCGTTGCACAACTCTTTCACTTTGACTCCCACTTGACGATGATGAAGGTGATGAGTCTCCTTGAGTGGTTGATGTTGGTGAAGTGGGTGGAGTTGCAAGCTCTTGTTGAGATTCATCTAGTTGCTCCCTCATTGTCTGCTCATCTTCTTCAAACTGAGGAAAGAAATTGAAGTCATCTGTATGAGAGTTAAAATCCCATTCTCCTTCTTCGTTGAAGACCACATCTCGACTAATCACAAACTTCTTATTGTCTGGATTGTACAACTTGTAGCCCTTCAAATTAGCATCATAGCCGATGAAGATAAAACTCTCGCTTTTATCATCAAGCTTCGTTCTTCTCTCGTCTGGTACGTGAACATGGGCTATACTTCCAAAGGTTCTCAAGTGGGAAATGCCAGGCTTTCTTCCACTCCATGCCTCTTGCGGTGTCTTTCCCCATACACTTCTTGTTGGAGATCGATTTGACAAGTAGACTGCACACGATACTGCTTCCGCCCAAAATTCTTTGGGTAGTTTCTTGCTTTTGAGCATGCTTCGTGCCATGTCGAGAATTGTTCTATTCTTTCTTTCTGCCACACCATTTTGCTGGGGGGATCTAGGAACTGTCATTGGTCGACGAATTCCATTTGCTTCACAGAACTCTTGAAACTCCCTGGAAGTAAATTCTCCACCTCGATCGGATCTCATGGCTTTGATCTTTCTACCGCTTTCTCTCTCCACTGCTGCTTTGAACTTCTTGAAGACTTCAAAAACTTCTGACTTCTGTTTCAAGAAATATACCCAGGTTTTTCTTGAAAAATCATCAATGAAGAGAAGAAAATAGTTATTGTTACCGAGAGAGCTTGGCTTGATCGGTCCACACACATCGGTATGGATGAGCTCAAGTGGCTTCTTAGCTCTTGTCTCTGACTCCTTTGGAAAGCTTTTCCTGAATTGTTTCCCGACTAGACACCCTTCACAGAGCTGGTCAGGATGGTTGATGTGAGGTAGTCCTTTCACCATCTCCTTCTTAGATAATAGCTCTAGACCTCCAAAATTGAGATGCCCAAATCGAAGATGCCAAAGCCATGATGCATCTTTGTAGCAAGCTTTCAGGCACTTTGCAACATCATTTTGTATGTTGATCAAGAACATTCTATTTTTTGACATCGGCACTTTAGCAATGAAGTTATTCTTATCATCTTTTATAGAAAGATTATAATTATTCATATGAATATCATAACCTTTCTCTACCAGTTGCCCTAAACTTAAAATGTTACTTTTCATATTGGGCACATAGTAGACATTTGAAATAAATTGATGTCTCCCATCTTTCAAACGGATAAGAATGTTACCTCTCCCTTTCACTGCTATTGTGGAATCATCTCCAAATGAAACATTTCCACTTACTGACTCGTCTAGCTCCACAAACATATCTTTCCTTCCACACATGTGATTGCTTGCACCACTGTCAAGATACCAGGAATTTGTTTGGCCACCATCAGTTTCCTTTCGTGCTAGAAGAAGAGTTTCTTTGCCATCTGTCTTTTCCTCCACGTAATTGGCCTTCTCCTCAATTTTGTTGTTGGGAGCTCTACATTCTGAAGCATAATGCCCAAATTTTTGACAATTATAACATCGAATTTGAGATTTGTCATACTTTGAGTTTGGATTAATTCTTCCACGGCCTCGTGTTGAGCTTTCTCTTTTCTCATAGTTGTTGTTGGAATTGTTATTGTTGTAATTCCAGCCTCGTCCACGACCTCGACTTCCACCTCGTCCATGGCCTCTACCTCTGCCTTGGCCACGTTGGTTTCTATCATTGCGTTGGCTCTCATGCATATCCTTGAGTTGCAGCTTGAGGAGTTGCTCAGTAAACTCATGCTTCTTTTTATGCTTCTCTTCGTATGCTTGCAATGATCCTTGGAGCTGTTCGATCTTCATTTCTTCCAAGTCTTTAGTTTCTTCAATCGTCACGACGATGTGCTCAAATTTGGGATCTAACGAACGGAGTATCTTCTCTATTATCCTCACATCGTCTAACTTTTCACCATTTCTTTTTAATTGATTAGAAACAGCTACTACTCTTGAGAAATAATCTGAAATAGACTCAGATGCTTTCATGTTTAAGGATTCGAATTCACCTCTTAATGTTTGGAGACGAACCTTCTTCACTTGCTCGGATCCTTTGTAAGAGGTTTGTAGCTTCTCCCACGCTTCCTTGCTAGAGCTTGCACTTGAAATCTTTTCAAAACCATCATCATCTAATGCTTGATAGATGAGGTAGAGAGCCTTCTTGTCTCTCTTTCTTGAATCCTTCAAAGTTGTCTTTTGATCTGGTGTAAGAGTAGCAAAAGCATCATCATCCGCATGCTCGTTATAGCCTTTCTCTATGATATCCCATACATCTTGTGATCCAAGAAGTGCCTTCAATTTGATACTCCAATTGTCATAGTTGTTGTTGTTGAGTGTCGGAACTTGGAATGGTGCCATACCATTTGCCATATCTCTCAATATAATGAGATTTTGTAAAATCCGATTGCACTGATGAATCCGGAACGATGAAAAAAAAACTTTGGAGGGACTTGGACAACTCGGTCAAGGGCTCCAACTCGGCTGACTCGGCTCAACTCGGTGAGTCAACTCGATTTTCTGGCAGCAGTCTTCCGGCGGTGCATGGCGGTGCGTCAGAACTCAGATTGAGAAAATTCTGGCGGCGTCGGATTCCTCTTGTCGAGACCTTCGATCTTTCCAACTCGCTCTGATTCCACTTTGTTGGAAATAAAACACTCACACAAACAACTTTTATTGAAACTCAAACAAATATTACAAGAGTACCCTCACTCAAAAACAAGAACTACAACTCACTCTTATAAGACTTTGCTTCTTCACTCACTTAGAAGCTCTTAATTTTTTCTTGATGCTTAAAACTAAAATGGGAAGGGGTATTTATACTACTCAAGAACAATCCTACACCACACAAATAAACTAATTTAAACCATTACAAATTCAACAAATATCTAACTCTCACCTAACTAAATTGATGTAAGCAATGACATCATTAATTAAATGATGTAAGTAATGACATTTTTAATTAAATGATGTAAGTAATGACATCAATTTAGTTTGGGTTTGGGTTTAGGCTCCCATAATGGATCAAGTTTATGATCCAACACTGTGATGTTACATGCACTTGACCTTTACCAGCTCTATGTGTGGGAATACTCTCGTTTGAATGTTACAAACACTGTGATGTCTAAATGAAAGGTGAAAGAAAACAAGATGTTTTTGCATGGAAAGCTTCATTGAGTTGTATTGATTTGATTATTATATATAAATATAATGTTCATCTACTATGATGTGTTTTAGTTGAATTACACTGTGACGAACAAATATGTCGACGGTTGGGATGATCCCCGTTTCATGACATTAGCTGGTTTACGGCGTAGGGCGTGACTTCTAATGCGATAAATGCTTTTGTTCGAGGAATTGGAATCACTAGAAGGTTGAAAATGCATATCCCCATTCTCAAAATTTCTGAGCTTTTCATTAATATTTTAACATGTGCCACAGTGATGGTAGTCTGATTCGCTTGGATCGCCTTGAGCATCACATAAGAGAAGAATTAAATAGGACAGCACCTCGTGTATTGGTTGTGCTGCACCCACTTAAGGTCATCATCTGGTCTGAATTATTCATTCAAAACCCATCTTTCCACTCTATGCATCTTCTTCTTCTTGTTCTCAGGTAGCTATAACCAACCCTGAATCTGGCTCATTAATGGATCTCGATGCAAAGAAATGGCCTGATGCTGAAGAAAATGACATATCTTCCTTTTACAAGGTGAGGATAAATAATAGTTATAACTTATAAATCAACTTTGAATGATCTGCAATTTTTCCTTCAGAACCACATTGGAACAATATTGAGCATTGTCCGCTCATTATCCTTTAATTCAATTGCAAAAGTGAGTGCCAACTTCAATCGATAATTTGTTCCAAATTTACTTTATTCCGGTCAGTACACTTTAACTGCTTGCTCTGCTGACTTTAGGTGCCATTTTCAGGTGTTGCATATATCGAGCACTCCGATTTCCGAATGGAAGATTGTAAAGATTACTATGGGTTGGCACCTGGGAAGTCAGTCTTGCTAAGGTATACATTGTGCGTTTCGACACACAGACACACACTTGGATATATGTTAATTTGTTCTGAAGATTTTAGTTTAGTAGCTTCAATGTTCCCATTTCTGCAGATATGCATTCCCCATAAAGTGCACAGATGTAATACTGGCATACGACAATGAGACTGTGCAGTACCAGCACATGCAAGTGCTGCTGTAGGGGATGCATTTCAGTTTGAATGGCTAGGTAGGTTTCATATATAGCTTTGTTTGTGTGGTTCTATTTTTCTTCATTCTTGGATGACTTAATACCACATCATCATTTTTTTCAAACATATAATAATATAACTTGGCCTAACGATTTTATTAATATGGAATGTGATCAGTATATTCAAGTAATTTGGGATGAAATTGAAATGCTGAAAAAGTTTGGGGGACCAATTTAGAATGAAGGATATAGTTTGGAGATGAAACTAAAACGTTAAAAAGTTTGATGATAAATATAGAATGACAGTCATAGTTTTGGGATGGAATTAAAACATTTAAAAATTTAGGGACCAATTTAAAAAGAGGATCATAGATTAAGGAACATGGTGCAATTAACTCTAACTTAGATTGACATGAAAATATATATTGCTATTTTCTATACATTTTACATTAATTTTGATGCTAGTATTTTCTCTATGTAAAAATAAATAAACCATAAGATTACCATTTTATGGAATTTTTTTAATTATGGAATTTTTTAATAATTCATATTTTCTCTATGTAAAGAGAATTAAACTATTTAATTTTTCAATAATATTTGTTTTAAGCAATTTGATATAATACTTATATTATTCTATAAATTAAAGAATATTAAATATTTAAATATGTTTAGTCTTACTTTCCCTTTTCTATATTTTTATAATTAAAATTAAATAAAATATATTTGAGATATATTTTAATAGAATTTTATTTTTATTTAAAATAATTATTTGATATAATAGTCATAGATATTTGTACAAAATTTTTAAATTTATTATCATATATCTCGAATTATTTAAAAGTATAAAATAGTAAATAACATTGGCAGATGCACTAAACCCAGAAGGGTCCAAGTGCATTTCATTATTTTGAAAAAATAATTTAATTTAATTAAATTTAATACGTTAAAAAATATAATTTTTTTTACATATCTATTATTTAAAAAATATTAAAATCTTATACCTATATTGTTAAATACATCGTGAAACTAACTCTATAAACGGGGAAGTCTTACGTACGGCAGCTATAATATACGGCTAAGGAAAGATCCTGACGGTTTTGTTATTATTTTTTAATATTTCCGGTAAAAATTACCTAAAATATTATTATTTATATCGGTTTTGTTATTATTGGAATCTATATCGGTTTTATTAACATATCCGGTAAAACGCTACCTAAAATATTATTTTTTCTATCAGTTTCGTTATTATTGGACACTTTACCGAAAATTTAAAAAAACATTAATGTTTTAAGTCGAAATAATAATGTTTTAGATAATTTTTTACCAAAAATATTATAAAATAATAACAAAACTAATAATACTTTTCTTTAACCGTATATTAAATCGGAAGGTTGAACTTCCCTCTATAAACGGTCGATAACAAGTATTATATTCATTTACTTTTAAATTTTTTGAGTGGTGATGTATTAAATAGAAACAATAATTTTTATGACGTAATGAATGTTGTAGGCCCTCGTAAGTAAACGTCAATCTACGGCCGCGAGTGAGCGTGAGAGCCCTTTCACTTCGCCGGACCTACCACCTCGGTTGACTAGGGCTCAGCTCCAGCGCTTTGCTTGTTTTTTCATTTACACGTGTCTGTGTGTATATTTCGGGGTTTGAAAAATAAATAAATAGAACAGAGGGAAGAAGAGTTTGGTCTCTTCACGCTTATCTGTGAGAGCTGGTGATTTGATTTGAAACTTGAAAGGAAGAAGAATCACAGCACATCACCACCAACCATGAACGAACGAGCTCACTGAAATAACAATCACAATCATCAAAATTCAAAACCTTCTTCACTCGGCCACTGTTACTGTACACTCACATGCTTAATTCCAAGTATAATTTAGTGCGGGAATGGGAATGGGAATGGGAATGGGAATGGGAATGGGAATGGGAATGGGAATGGGAATGGGGAATGATCTTCTTCTTCATCATATCTTTCTTTTAAAATTGCAGAATCTAACAAGAGGTTGGATTCCATCGGGGACGGACACAGAAATTTATATCTGTAGGTGTTAACTTAAAAAATTATATTAATAAATTTAAGGGATGTGAAATTAAATAATCAGTAAAAAATACAAATATAGAATCTAAAATGTAAAAGAATTTGAAAAATTCTAAGGGGGTGTTTGGTTCAAGGATATGTTTGGTTGGCCGGAAATCTCATTCCCGGTAATATTTTATTACCAATAGTAGATTTTTTGGGTATATTACCGGGAATATCATGTATGCCCAAAGACCAATCATATGATGATTGTAATAATACTTTTATTTACCGAATTTATTGAACAAAGGCATTGTCGCTATTATTTTTAGTTATATATATGTGAGTTTAACATAAACTGGAAGATAATAAAGTCCATATAATGACATAATTGTTATTATTAAAAGATCCCTAGTTAAGTATTATTATGGGCATGGACAATAATAATACGCTCAAGACTAACATGTTATTGATTGATGACAACGAGTTGTCATTGACATAGAGATGTCAGAATTAATACATTATTATATTGTTAGAGAACAATGTATTGGATTGACCCACCATGAGCATATGTCTTGGATTATTATGTGACAGTCATAACATTGCTCATGGTGATGACTATATGTATGATCATTAGACTTGAGATCAATACTATCCCAACATATATTGTTGTATGTTTTGATGCAGCTAAACAAGCTCCGTAAC
The DNA here is from genome assembly GCF_006381635.1 of Hibiscus syriacus. Lineage (NCBI taxonomy): Eukaryota > Viridiplantae > Streptophyta > Magnoliopsida > Malvales > Malvaceae > Hibiscus > Hibiscus syriacus. The sequence continues at coordinate 80,394 of NW_024062436.1, forward strand.
TGGTTGCTCTATAAAGACTGTTATTAAATATATCTTAATATATGTAGTGTGTGTGTATGATTAAGATAGGATATGTCCTTCCTACATAATAGGAAATATATCATAGGCCACTTGATTGAGTAAGACTAGAAACGCATGGCCATGCTCGAATAAGTTGATATGAGATATCATAAATTATTCGTTAATTAAAGTCTACTCTAGAAATCAATAAACAATAGATGAGATATACAAGTGTGACTATTCCAAGACTTGTGCTTATTCTAGATATAAAGGACATAAGGATAAAATACATAAAAGAGTTAATCACCAAGATGATATATCGAATCATATTTTCTTGTAACTTAGGTGACAATGATATATTGCTAGATGTCACTCATTGTATGTAATATTAGAATTGTTCTAATAATTACTTCTAATGTTACAAGAACCTACAGGGTCACACCCTAAGATTGAAACGAGCAAAAATGTACAATTTGTTGTACGTTACTAAAATATATCTAGAGTTAATTAAGTATATAAATTTTAATAATCCCGAATATTTAATTTCAATTAATTAAATATAGATTTAATTAATTTGAAATAATAAAATCCCTGATATGATTAGGGTAACTTAGATATAAAAGGATTATTAAATTCCAATTAATTAAATATAGATTTAATTAATTTGAAATAATTAAAAAAACCCTAATATGACTAGGATAACTTGGCTATAAAAGGGTGTGTTAGGTTTAGCAGCCGTTTTGGGGAGAACACACACAAAACCTTCAGCCACTTTCTCTCAAAATTGTTTTGGGGGAAAATAAAATTGCTCTCAATCGGGTGAACTGAGTAGAGGCCGATACGTGATTTCGTGGAGGCTTATGATTCGAACCGATCTACACCACCAGAATTCACTACTTTCTTGTTGTTTTTCAAGGAACCCGCTGTAAGTATTCGCATCTCTTCCTCCCGATTTCAGTTTTTCGTACTTGGATCGCTGGTGAGACCGTCGAGTTTTGTTTCCGCTGCGCCATGGGGTGCGCCGACGGTCCTAACATATCATTACATCAATTCCCTTAGGTATTGTGACATTACCGGCGTTTTGGACTAAAATGCCCTTAAATTTTTATTTTTTTCAAAAATATCATTCTTTTGTCATTGAATAATAAAAATTCTACGAATGTTAAATTACAAATTTATCCTTAAATTATTTTAGATTTACAAAAAAAAAAAGTTTATAATTAAAATTTTATATGAAGTTCAGGGGTTTAAAAAAATTACCCTTTCATTAAACCTTTTTTATATTTTTAATTTTGTAAAAAAATTATATAAATATTATTAATTTAATTTTTAAAGAAAATATATAAATATTTTACAATTTGTAATATTATACAAATATATAATAAGGACAATTTGGTCAAGTATACATTCTAATAATATTTTATTCCTTTAACCAAACACGGTAATCTTACATTACTGCTAAACCAACCAAACACAAAATACAACATTCACAGTAATCTTATTCCCTGATAATCTTTTATTCTCACTGGTAATCTTACATTCCGTGAACTAAACACTCCCTAAAAGTTACGATCGCATCCCAACATTCCTCGATCCAGCCTTGGATTTGATGGCATCTTCCCTTTTTCCTACGCCATATTAGGTCCTTCATTCCTTGTGCTTTCTCACTTGGATACCTTAATTGGATTGGAATTGATGGCACCTCTAATTTCCGTTGCTGCTTTTCCTCTTCCTTTATCTATGTAAAGTGGTGGTCAAGTTTGATTTTGATCCAACGATTAGACCTTTTTTCCTAATATGATGTGAGTTTTTATGAAATCAAACTTATTGATATTTAGGGTTTTTGTGAAATAAATTCATTGAGATTTGGGGTGGCTGTAAAATATGTCGAATGATGATTTTACAGTGGTTGAAACGTGTTATTCATTCTTTGAGTAATAAATTTAAGCAGTTACATTTACGAGAGGTAAATGAATTATCAACTATTAAAAAGATTTCGAATATGTTATTCTTGTATTCACTTCATACTATTAAAAAAATTATTAGTGAATTAATGATTTTCAAAATTTACTGTTATAATTATTTTTTTTAAAATTTAATAGTGAAATTGATTCAAATATTTAGTACAATAACATCTAAAATAATTTAATCCTTTTAAGTTATAAGACAAGAAAATAAATATATTTCAGGGTAAAGTACACAAATGGTCCCCAGCTATAGGATACAAATTTATTAAGTCTCTCAACTATTAAAAATTACAAAATGGTCACTTGATTATTCGTTACATTCCAAACTCATCATTTTCGGCTAAAAAAATTGACTATATTTTAAGCTAAACGTTAACTTGTTGATTGAGATATGATAAAATCTAATTCTAGAATCTCAAGTGACTACCATATGTCAGTCATCATGTTGAAGTCCAACTTAAACAGCCGTCAATTTTGAAACATAATGAATAATACTATTTTTTAACTTTTAATAGTTGAGGGACTTAAAAAATAATATTTTATAATCAAAGGATCATTTTTTAACTTTTAATAGTCAAATAACTTAATAAAGCAATACCCTATAGTTAGGGGACCATTTGTGTACTTTACCCTCTATTTTAATAGTGGATTAGATATTCACTGATTTTCATCTCTTAAATGACTATTATATCTTAGTCATCATGTTGACGTCAAACTTAAACAATTGTCAATTTTTTAATAGAAAAGTACGAGTTTAGAACATGATGAATAATCATATGAGCATTTTGTAACTTTTAATAGTCGGTGGATTAAACAAAACAACACGTTATAGTCAAAAGGGTCATTTTGTAACTTTTAATAGTGAAATAACCTAATAAAGCAGTATCCTATAGTTATTATACCATTTGTGTACTTTACCCTCTATTTTAAGAGTGAATTAGACATTCTTTGATTTTCATCTCTCAAATGACTATCTTATCACAATCGTCATATTGACGTTCAGCTTAAACAACCGTCGATTTTCTAACGGAAAATGACGAGTTGTAAGCATGATGAATAATCAGGTGATCATTTTGTAATTTTTAATAGTTAAGGGAACAATTGTGTATTTTACCCCATATTTTAACAGTGAATTATACCTTCTCCGATTTCCCATGTCTCCATGTGCAATTGGAAAAGCTTTCTTCTAATTAAGCTCCGTACGGTGCAAAAGTGGACGATAAGCTAAGCATCAAATAAATGGAACTGACAAAAGCTCAGAATTTCACCACCCAAATCATTATTCCCAGTTTCATCAAGTCAAAAGGCATCCCAAGTTCAGTGCTTCAGACTGAAATTTCAGCTTTCGGGATTTTACTTTTATTTTTCATATCAATCGTGTCATTTGGTACCACGATTATATAACCTCCATAGGGATAGGCATGGACCGAACCCGATGGGTTCTGACCTGATTTGATACGATCGAGTTGGATTTTTAAGGATGGGCATGAGATTGAACCCGACGGGTTCTGACCTGATTTGATACGATTGAGTTGGGTTTTTTTTTAAAAAAAGTAGATTTGGGTCGAATTTTTTAAGTGTGATGTTTGGGTCGGGTCGGGTTCGAGTTTAGGGTGAAAAATACCCGACCCGACTAAACCTGAAAAATATATAATTTTACCTTATATATTTATGAATAATTACAATAATACCCCTCCATATATAATTTTTTTCAATTAAGTCGCTATTTTATTGAATAAAAATAATATTTTTATTACTATTTCGGGTCAAGTCGAATCGATTTCTAAGTTATATATGGGGTCGGGTGAACCAAAAACCCTGCCCATGTCCATCTCTTTACCTCCACCATCCTACAAACTTCACATCAAAAGAAGGCTTTATTCATGAATCGACCTAGGTGAACGTTAAGGGGAAAACGTCTTTTTAAAAATTTTAAGTTATCATATATATGACATTTTAATAATCAATCCGATTGTATGTTACTTTTAATTTAATTGAATAATATTATGTTAATTTGGGTACTAAATTAGAAAAGAGTTTAAATTCACATATCAATCTAGGAAAGTTACAAAGTTTAAGTATCCATTTATATAATAAGGAGAGAGAAAAACATAGGTCCATAGGTCCCTACAATCATATGGGGATAAACCTTATCATTCCCTAATCAGCTTAAGTCATGGCTTGTCCCCCCACTGCCTTAATAACACGCGTGCGCCCCCAGATAAGGTCACATTTTTATCATTCTTCATCTCCTACCTGCCCACTAATACTATTACTCATTTGTAAATAATATATACATTTTACTCGAATTTGATGATTTTTTATATGATTAACTAAATTATTTTTAATTAAAAATTTAAATTTAGGTCGGGTTAGAAATTTTTAACCGATGAAATCCTCCTAGGTTTGTATCAGATCGAATGCGAATGGATATGTTTAATTTCGAATCTAGTTTGACTGGATCAGAAATTCGATCAGATCTAACCCGTGACAATCTTTTTGACTGAGCTAAGGTTATTATAAAATAATATTTGTTCTAAATATTCTCAATCACTTGATAATGAACACTCAATCATCATAGTCGTTGATGCTCGAACTCGAAACCTCTAAATAATTTTAAATATTTTTTTATAACATTATTAATTTTCTAATATAAATGTTCTTAGAATTAATGTATCATGGGGCTTATGGATCACCATAGGATATCAATCAACTCAGATTGGAAAAGTAAAACAGTATTTCATCTTTATGCATGAAATCTCACCAATATTTACAAGCCACAAAAGCTCTTATCCATCAATTATTGATTCTTACTTTTGTATACTATTCTTTTCTCAACCTCTTTTCAATCTTTTCATAGCCTTGAAGTCTAGGGATGAGCATGTGACCCGAATATGATAGATTCTGATTTGATCCATTTCGATCGAGTCAGATTTTTTTAAAAAATATTTGAGTTTGGATTTAGAGTGAAAAATATTCGACCCGACCCGACCCAAAAAAATAATAATTTTACTTTATATATTTATGAATAATTACAATAATACCCCTATTATTATAAAATCATTCAAAGCCCTTCATCTAAAACCCTTAAACCAATGAGCTAGATTAAAAACTAAAAATGATAAAATTAAGAAAGATGTGTCATGTAAATCGCATCTTGATCATTTTTCATGACCAATTATTATATTATGTAGTGAGAAAATACGTTATATAAAATTCATTTAAAAAATTATTTTTTAGCAAGACGTGACTTCATTTTACGTGACACAAAAATATTATTTTCTATAAAATAAATTTTAAAGAATGAGATATTAAATAATAAAGCCGAAGGAACACTTTGGATTCATAAACTCCAAAATCATTTAGTCTTAGGAATCTAAAGAAATGAACAGTAGAGCGTGGTCAAAATTAGCTGCACCGAGTTATTTTTTAATTACTCAGTGAGCTTATATTTTAATTTTCTGGGTGTTTTTGTCAGATAGAGGTGGCAAGTGGAGATAGCCGTCCTTCTAAGATTTTAAAATTTTTAATTTTTTTAATTTATAATCTGTTTCCGTTCTTTTAAAATTTTATAAATTCGTTTTTTATTAAATTTTTATAAATTCATCTTCAAACGTAAAATTATTACATCGGTCCCTAAAATAACCCGAATAGGAAAGAAAAGAAGGGTAGTTGTGGTTGTACAGTGTTCCAAGTCATTGATACAAAATGCTTCACAATATGCCGCCTACCCCTGGTGAGGGAAAACCCCATGATTCCACGTTTAGTTAGCTGTGTAATTTCTCCAATAATATATTTTGTTCAGTCAGCCACGTTTCTCCTAAAGTGAATCTAGAAACATTGGAAAATTGCACCACTTATTTGGTTGGATCGATCGATTCCATGAAAGTAGACTATTCAGGTCCAAAATCAACTGTAAACTTCAAAGACGATTAACAATCATACAAGTCATTCAAATTTTATCGATAATATGCCACATACTATGTGATGACATGACATATGTCATGTATATAAAGTGATAACATATGTTACATCATCATTTTAGATACATAGTATTATGGGTTAAAATATTAGTCGAGTTATCAATGATACATATATTCTCTTATCTTATGTGAGTTTGAATCGAAACATTCGTCTTGAATGTAATATCTATTTACTTAATAAAAAAACATGTCACGCTAATTATTCAACCAAGCGTTAAAAGATTTTTTTTATCATGCCTAACTAATACTTAATCCTCTTTTAAAGACTTATTTTATTGGAAAAAATGAAAATGGAAGGAATCATTGTGCATAAGAAACTCCTTAGATTTCAATTTTCAAACATCTTTTCTCCTTCTTTCTAGGCTTTATTTTTCTTCTTTTAGTTACTTATACATCATGTAATTGCTAATGGATTTATATTAACTTTCCTGTCAAACTTGCATGTGTGCAAGGACTAAACTGCTCTTTTAAGGTTCAAATACGAGGCTATACAGCTGCAGTGAGGACCCACTTTGTACTTAATTTAAACCATCATTAACCCTCTGATTTGGTCCCTTTTTTCTCTCTCTCTGATTGAATGATGCTGTGATAAAAGAAAATCAAATACTTTGAATGATCCAATGTCAAGGCTTTCACTGTTGGTGCCTTATATGATGTACAGTTGAAGGGTCCATCAGGGGCACTGTTCTTCTAGCTTTGTTAATCGCCACCTCTGCAACCCTATGATTTATAGGCTTATTGTACAATTTGATGCCCCAATGAACATATCACATGGTATATGCTTCTTTTTTTCTCTCCTTGTTTTCTAGTTCGAACATTGTTTTAGACCCTTTGGAAAAAGCCTATAAATTTCAGCTTTCCACTTTCGAAATTCCCATAATAACAGTAGCTTTGAGCCTTTAGGGGAAAACCCCAGAAATCAAAGACGAACTACAAGAGCAGCTATGGCTAATATCAACGAGAACAACATGTCCAGTCCTATGGAAGAGGACAGTGAACTTAGAAGAGGCCCATGGACCCTTGAAGAGGACACTCTACTAACCCATTACATTGCTCGTCATGGTGAAGGTCGTTGGAACATGTTGGCCAAATGTGCAGGTAACTAAACTAACATCCCTCGATTCATCTGTATTTTCTATTGATAATATGTTTTCGTCTTAAAATTTTATCCTAATATAAAATCACGTTCGTCAGGTCTCAAGAGAACTGGAAAAAGTTGCAGATTAAGGTGGCTGAATTATCTAAAACCAGACATTAAGCGGGGAAACCTGACACCCCAAGAGCAGCTCTTGATTCTTGAACTTCATTCCAAGTGGGGGAACAGGTATGTTTTGTCTTTTCATCTGTTGATTTTAGTACATTTCTGTGTTTATTAATGGTCGGATAATTGTTGCAGGTGGTCGAAAATTGCGCAACATCTGCCGGGAAGAACCGACAACGAGATCAAGAACTACTGGAGAACAAGGGTGCAAAAACAGGCACGACAGCTCAACATCGAGTCCAACAGCAATAGATTCCTCGACGCGGTTCGGTGTTTTTGGATGCCGAGATTGCTTCAAAAGGTCGAGCAGACATCATCATCGTCGACCCAAACCTCGGTTCCCTGTCAATTATCCGATCACATGGTCCCTTCATTGCCGACATTCCCCCCACTTCCAAACCAAACCACAGACAATTCGGTCATCACCACCGAACAAACCATTTATCCGCCGGGTTTCACGTACTTCTCCGACCAAACCGAAATCCCCCAACACCAAACAACTCCAAATGTCTACAACTACAACAACCAGACACTTGAGCAAAGCTATTACAACATCGAAAACAGCAGTGGCCCTGCTGGTTATGACATGGAGGGCTTGAGCTTTGCATCCACGTCAACCATGGACTCCATCGAAGCCAATTGGATGAGCAATGAGATGACAGATAATTTATGGAACTTGGATGACATATGGCAGTTTAGGGAGTTGGGAGAGATGGGAAACTAGTAAGGGCTATATGCCCTATTGGAATGAATACTTTGAATGACAATTAAAGGCATTATAGTTAAATAGTGTGCCATATGACCCCCCCAATGCCATCATTTAAGGCGATTAAAGTGGTCATGTTCAAATGGAGAGTTATCTATGTGGTGTATTATTATAAGCACTGTATATTGATTAAGATTACCATCTTTTCTTATTTGGTTGTTGTCATTAATATATGGTATTTTTCTACTTGGAAATCTAATGGATTCCCCCTTGACTTCAAGGGTAACTGAAAGGTAGGAGGAGAGGATATTTCCATGGTGTCTAATTAATTGAAAGAAATTATGGAGAGAAATGACAAGCTATAAGATCACAAATGGAGTCACATCACATCCATTTTTTGGTGAGAATTGTATGCTGAGTTTGGACTTGGGAAAACTACAATGGGATGGGGTTTTAGACTTTTGAATGTGAACAGGTGCTTGACAATTATAAGGAGGGATTGGCACGAACCCATATGTTTTGATTCGATTGGATTAGATTTTTTTTAAAATTTAGGGTTGGATCGGGTTGTTTTTATCCTAAAAATATGTTTGTGTCAAGTTCGAGTTTAGGATAAAAATACTTGATATAATCTGACTCGAAAATAATATAAATTTACCTTATATATTTAAGGATAATTATAATAATAACCCTTTATATATTATTTTTTTCAATTAGATCCATATTTTATCTCTAAAAATCGGATTGGTTTTGGGTCGAGTGAAGTCACCTCTAAACTCCAGTTGGATCGAATTTTGGGTGAATGATATATATTTTCGGATCAAGTCGGATTAACCGAAAACCCAACCTGACATGACCCATGCCCTTCCTAATAAGAAGGGATAAATTTGGGAACATCGTTTCTTTGAAAAATTTAAATTTTTATATATTTTAAATATTTTTAAATTTTATAAGTTCATATCTTCTAAGATATTATAAGCTTGTCCATACAATAAAATTTTGTGTTTGTCTCCCATTATAAGATTCCAGCTGCAAACTCATTAAGTATCTTCAACGATAAAAGAGAATGTTATTCTCCAAGACTCAAATTCTGTTATTCTCCAAGACTCAAATTCAAATAATTATATCTATAAGGTATATATACATTATAAAAAAATAAAATACGTTTATGTCATTAGAATTTATGAAGGCTTAGAACTAGGGTAGCGGAGTAGTGTAGCCTTAGTTTAGGTTTTAACCTATTTGACTTTATTCCTTCTCGTACCTTGCTATCACTGACTACTGTGTATCATTCTCTTCATATTTCCTCTTTTTAAATTTAGTCGGGACTTTCGTTTCTGTCTATATGCAGAGATTTTTACGCAGAGATTTATTTGAAGTGATTACTTCCCATTACAGACGCGCAGATGAAGACTGTATATGAAGACTGTTCAACTATGTATTTATTTATTTATACATGCATTGTATTTTATCTTTATTTTTAATTTTCTGACTGCCGGAGGTCTTTCACGAAAACTGCTCTCAACCTGGCGTTGGGGGCAACCTACTACCCTACCTCCCCTTATCCTATTGAATATGAGAATAGAGTTTTGTTGTTGTTGTATAAAAAAAATAAAATACAAATACTCTAAACTATTCCAAAAAATAATAATAAAATCCACCAACTCTCGTAGCCTTTTATTTGTGTACCATAGAGGGTAAGTAACACTATTTCCCAATAACCATGGAGGGACTCGGTATATGGAAAATGGAGGACAAACTAGTAACCTACTAAAGTGAAGAGATGATTGGATTCTATTAAAAAAAATAATGGATATTATTAGAAATTTCTTAGAAAAGGAAAATTAAGAGAGAATAAAAAAGGGCAATGAAAAAATTTTCTTACCCATATCTTAAAACAGTAATTTAACTTTTAAGATGCTTATCGTTTGCTCATTCAAAATGAAAACAATAATTTAAAATAATTATTGCATTTAAAATAAGTAAACGATAACAACATATTTTGATTCATAAAATAATAATTTATGATATCGTGTCTAATCGTATCACAATCTAAAAATTTTAATTTTAAAGATAATTTTATATTTCGTGAACTAAATAGATTTTTAAAATCATTGACGGTAATATTTTACTACCAAATATGATGACATGACACATCTTCCACAACGATCAACGTCTCAAAAAGAAAAGAATAAGGAGTGGGAGAGAAAGGTTGAGCCTTGGTTGTAGGCAATAGGCAGAGGATAAAGGATGATAAAAGGAAAAGCAGTAGGGGTATAAAGTAACTTGTCAATATATATATATAGCTTAGCTTTTTCATGTTTCAAAATTACTGAATTGACTCTTAAAATGGGTGGAAGAAAATAATGGATATTTTAAGATTTTTATGTATATTATTCATAAATAAAATTGGAAATTTAAATAATAAAAGCATGATTTTATATTCCATTTTATGAGACTTTTAAAAGAATATATGATATTAGAAATTAATTTCCAAAGTAGGTTCATTTTTTGAGAAAATTTTGGTGCTTAAATTGGTGCATGAAATGTGTCTGAATTTGGAAGGTGTTTATATGTTAGAATCAATTTAATGGTTAGTGAATATGCAACCCTTTGATATACGTGTTGGAAAAATGTGATAAATTAGGAATTTTGAGGCATATTTTCGAAGTGTAAAGATGAAGAATTGAATAATGAATTTACTGATTCATATTTTACTCTGTGAGATCTTTACAACGGTATCTCATATGCTCAAAACGATTTAGTGATGAATGAGAAATTGATGCTCAAGGCAAGTACTTGTGAATTGTGAAAGGAAATATTTATATATAAAAATCCACTTGTTAATCATTGAATGACTTGGGTTGAAATTGTGCATTGTGGGCAAACTCAAGGGTGCAATTCTAAGCTTGTCAAACTCATTAGGATTGGAGGTGCATCCGCACGACGTGGGTGATGCAAATGTTGGGGCCCTTCAGGGGTCATTTTCCTTTAATCAAAATATTAATATGGTATGACTTTCGGTTAATGAATATATTATAATTAAAGCGGTATTAATTGATTCCTTCTGAATCTTTTCTTTTTATCTATATAAAGTTCGTGATCTCGCAAATTGTGCTACTGTTCGTTGATCATATGGTTGTTGTATCATGGGAGACAAACGCTGAAGACATCTCAAGCACCAAGGAGTGGCCGAAAATCTATCTTAAGGAAACTGAGTAATTGCAAACCTAAACTCGTACCAGTTTATTATCCGGGTTATGAATTTTAAATTGTATCTCTTCTCCTTTTCTAATAAAATTATATTTAAAAGTGATTTTTCACAGGAAAAGAATTGGAAACAATAAAGTTCCAAAAATAAACCCATTAATTAGTTTCTTAACACAGATTACATCTTACATCGTACATCATCTACTGAATTACATAGACGCATTTCGGATCCTTTGTTGGTAACCTATTAACAACACTTAGCCAAGTAATGATGCCATGTGGTCGAACCGAGCCAACTAGCTGAGCTCAAGATGGATCTGAAACTCACATTTAAGTCCAGCAAAATTAAACTATTCGAATTCAGTCCCATTAACTTATTTCATAAACTTAAGATAGAGCTTGTTTCATACACAACTCTCAATCAAATAAAACAGGATGGGTCATTTAGGCCTCCTTTTTCATCCAAAGATACGGTTCAGAGTTGCAGCCAATCGAACTCCTCCCTGTGCTAACCTCCGATTAACGACCGGTAACCGTGATAAAAAATAATCATCTACATTACCAAAAACTATATTTTAGTTTTGTCTCAACATAACGGACAAATGGTAAAAATTTTCGACGAAATTTTTCTAGATTCGTCACTGTAAAATCAACTTCAAGTTCTACCTTCAAGTACAGATTCTTGATGGACACCTTTATATGCCCAATCACATGCTGCTTTGATACCTTCAGATGCATATCTACCAACATATATATATATATATATATATATATATATATTAGTACATATTTCATATATGATACCAAAGTGCCAAACCATTGCTAATAAGGCTCAAGAAACATACATGTCAGGGCATGCTGTCTTGTTAAAATTACAGGTCTCCCATCTTTTGACTTGATCTGCCCATTCACTCTGTTTCACAGTCATCAAATAAATAAAAATAATATACACGGGTTATATTTTTTTTTAGTTTTACATCTTTTTAAGATCGATTTACGTATAAAAACAGACAACTGAGATTATCTGCTCGTTACCGTAATGTTTTGTTGGATTGCATCAACCATGGAATCTAGGCTTGTATTGAAAAACCTCTCTTCGGCTGTCTCAATTATATTGGTATCCCAGACCTGTATTGTTGATCTTTGGCGTTAATGTACATATTAAAAACCCTATGAACAAGTTAAAGTTTAGGGTTTACATGGTGAAGAACTGCCTTTCTTGTATACCAGTGGACATAAATGGTGTTGCCTCCCTTGTCTGATGCAAACCCCACGTGCAAAGGCTGCGATAACGGAACGTCGATGTTATTTATTACGGCGAAACTCGAAATTTTCGATGGATTTGAGATTCGGGGACGTTATTACCTGATGGATGTCTCCCATGAAATGAGAGAGGAAAAGAAGCGATTCCGTGAGGTTATCTGATAATAACGTTATCGATTTATCACAAAAAAAACGTAGAATTTAGTCTATAAGAAGAAAATAAGGAACTTTTTATTTGTAGGTATTGTGAAGAGTATACATTGAGATTCGTTTGAGGCAGAGTTGTAGGTAAGAAGCTGAGAAGTGTAGTTGTTAATTGCACCAGCAACACACCTCCCGGCTGCTCCATCTTCATCTTTGCAGTCCCCTGGAGATCGAAATTAATACGTTTATGGGGACGGAGTCGGGATTAAACTTCTCGATCAAGTAACAAGGAGTACTAAACTTACTTGTATACTGGTAACTGCAGCTCTCAGGTGTATCAATGAAATGAAGAGGTGACGACCACGGGTAACGGAACTTGACTTGATCCGCCCACGAACACGAGTTCCCGAGATCGTCTTCCGCCCATTTCGGCAGCAATTCCTTCACGGCATCCACTGCTGCGCCGCTCAGCCGGGACTACCGGAGAAACAAACAACTTCCAGTCATCAACAGCAAACAAAATAATTAAAAAGAGCATTCATAAATGGCGTCGAAATCGAAACCTGAGCAATTTTACAAATTATGGAATGGCCATCGGTTCCCCAGCCGTGGATCGGAGGAAGATTAACAAGCATAATAAACAAGAACAAAGCTAACACCATCTGCATTTTACCGCCCGCCATTCCCAGTCACTCACTCCAGTCTGTGGATGGTTTGCTGCGTTTATAACTAGCTACAGGTGGCCCTGTATACGGTAGTGGTGGATCCTGAAACCCGAATTTTTCTCGGATAATTATTTATTTGTGTTCACCCTGAAATTTTATCGACTTAAAAATTATATATAAAAGGAAGGAATTGGGTTAGTGTGAAACGTATGAAAATATGATCCAACTTTTACATATCCAACTGTTTTTTATGCTTTGCATTCATTTGTGACACTGACAAATTAGTTGTCAAATTTGGAATTATACCAAAAATATGTTCACACATGTTCATATTGATACCCTTGTTCCCCCCAAATAGGTTTAAATACGTTAGACGTTCTAATACAATTTCACAATTTAAAATTCAGTCTCTATACTTTAACTTTATGATATTAAGCCCTTATACTATTTTTGATTTGAAAATATTGCCATATTGGTGTCTTCCCTTATATCTGTTGAATTTTATTTGGAAAATATTTGATCAATTTAATTCTTAATATTTAAAACAAACTAAATCCTTGAGAACGATATAACTTTCTATTCACTTATGTTTATAGTTTTTCATGGGTCAAATTAATAAAAACAATAACATAGAGGATTAAAAAAATATTTTATCTTTTTTTTATAGTTATTAAATCAATATTTAATAGTAAAATTGAACATAAATTAGTTCAATAATTTCTTATTAAATAGTATGAAGTGATTATTAGAAGGGATAGAGCTACAATTAAATATTGACAGATGCCGAAATATTAGAATATTTAAAAAAAATATAAAAAGACTTATTAGGTATTTAAATTTGAAATTTAGCATGAACCAAGCGACCTTAGTGATTAAGGGATTGTTATAATCCTTGAGGTCTTAAATTCAAGCACATATGTAGGGGTATGAGCGTTTATTGTCAGATAATTAAAAGTCTTTGTACATATATTACCTTATATTCACCTTAAATTAAAAAAAAAAAAAACTCAAAACTCAAAATTCAAAAGACAAATTTAATTTGTCTAATATTTAAACTTACAATGACTTAAATAGTAATTAGACCAAAAAATTGAGAACACAAACTTATCATTCTTTAGTCCGACACCTATACGATTAAATATTTAATAAATTTTTAAATTTTTAAATTTAAATATTTATTTTTTAAAATTTAAATATTTATTTTTACATGAACCAAAATACTATTAAATCAAAATTATATCGAATATATAAATTTTAACAGGGTCGGGCCCCTTGACCCCTAAGAGAGCTTCGTCCATGATTATTAGGTAGTATGTACTCAGAATCTTTTTTAGTTATCGATAACATAAATACCTTACAGACGTAACTGCTCAAACTCGAGACGTCTATAGAGTACAACATTCACTTCTATTTCTAAAACTATTTGACGAGTTTAGATCAATCTTTTAAATTTTAAAATAATACAACGACTTTGACACGTGTTTAAATAGTTTTAAATTTGATATTAAAAATTAATTAAATTAATAATATGATTATTTTTGTCGTTGGTGCATGAATTTGACCGCCCAAGGAACGTGGTTGGGAGGCAAAGGAACATGAAAAGGAAGGGGAAAATAATTTAATATATTTAATTACAGTTTAAACAAAGGATAATATAATTTATGATCTTTTTCATAATTGGCTTTTGAGAGGAAGTATCAGGTGCGACAGTTTAATATACAGTTAAAGAAAAAAATTACTGTAAATATTATTATTTTCTTAATATTTTCGATAAAGTTTTATTTAAAACATTATTTGTTCTATCGGAATATTAATATTGGACGCTATCTAAACATTATTTTTTTCTACCGAAAATGTTAATATTGGATGCTACCTAAAACATTATTTTTTTATTGGATATTAGCTAGCGAAATTAACATTTATGGTAAAAATAATATTTTAGGAAGCGCATTACCGAAAATATTAAAAAACTAATAACATTTCTAGTAGTGTATTTCTTTAGCCGTATATTAGACTGCCGCACAACAGAACTATCGGGATTTTGCAGGACAATGGAGAACGTAAATTTGGATTTTATGGAACGAAAAGATTCGATGATTAAAGCACCTCAAGGGGCACATGCTTGTAAATATTATAAATGATATTGGTATACTCTAATTTATTCACTCTGAAATTAGGTTATTATAAATTAATTATTATTAAGATTTCATGTTTTAATATCTTTGTATTTTAAAAGAGGAAATATTAAAATTTATTGAGCGATTTTAATGATTAAGGGCAGTGTTGATTTCCATAGAGATTTTATATTTAAACATTTATGTTTGAAAGGTGTATATGCATTGTTTTTTTAATAGAAACAACTAATTTTATTCAAAATATGAAATATCTTAAGTTACAAAGAAGATTTACAATCATAATCGTAAATTAAGCATATAATTAGCAAAAGTTTCGATAATTATTGAAACAAAACTAGTAACTTAAGATCACATAAGGATCATACAAGGAAATATTAAAAATCTAATTAATAAACACGAACAAAGATAGATACAAACAAAATTAATAGCATTGGCAAACGAACAACAAAAGGAAATTAAACTATTGGAGGACCACCGACAAACCGTAAATCAGCCTCGAGCGACGTGAAAAGCTATCTACGAATGCAAATCGAGTATCCAAATCTAATCCAATGGTCCAAAGCAGGAAAGACCAACAAGATATCAGATAAACATCATCTAGATCACTCGTGACGAAATCAACCCTTAGAAACAGATAAATGAAAAAACAGTCAAACAACCGGAAAACATGTCAAAAGACACAAGAAAACATGTCATAAAGACAAATAAAAACGTGTTATACATAAGAAAAAGAGACGAGCGTCACACCAATGAGAAAAAAAAAACTATTTTTTTTTGTATATGCTTTGTTAATAATAAAGAAATATTGTAAATATATTTTATCTTGTAAGATAAAATAATGATTATTTTACATTTATAAAACGTATAAATGTGATGAATTATTATTAACATCATGATTATTTTACATTTATTTGAAATGAGATAAATTCAAGTTATTAGGTGACGAGTCCTTTTAAAGAATTTTTTTAAAAAAATAATAAAAGTAATTTAAATTTTAAATCTTAAAAAAAATATTAAATGAACTCGTCGCCTTCAAATTAAAAAAAAGTAGCTGTTTTGTAGCTATTGGTAAAAAAAAAATAACCGTTTTGTAGTCGTTGGTCAACGACAAAAATAACAGTTGGACAACGATCATCATGAAACTCGTTACTTTGAAAAAATAAATACAAAGTAAATTAATAGTTGTATTAAAAAAATTACAAAGAAAATTTATTTATATTTTCTAAGTTTTCGACTATGCCGAAGAGCGGTCGAATGATAAGATCACAAATATATTCATTTAATATTTACAAATATATTCTTTTTATACGTTGATTAACATATTTGTTTGTTTATTTTGCCACTTGTATTTGTAAGCCAAAAAATAATAAAGTTATGTCATTAATCCTTAAGTTTTTAGGCTTCACAATTTGATGTTGAATTTAATCTATTTTTTTCCAATATTCAAAATATAAGAAAATAAAAAAAGGAACGAGTATATAAATAAACCAATAAATAAATTTTAAATAAATGAATTTATAAATATAAATGAAATGAACGTTCAGTATCTTTATTTATATTCATTAATTTATTAAAAAAATAAAAAATTATTCAAATTTATTTATTTAATCTAATAAATATAAACAATTCACATATAATTAATTGTTTTGTTCATTATGTATACAGTCCGTAGCATGTCGGTTTGGTATTTGGTTAGTAGAAAATTGTTGGCTCTTCTGATATTTCTTTAAAGAATCTGTAACCCTTTGATATTTGTCGGCGGCAGCCAGACACCGCCTTCGTTATATTAAAAAACTAAATATTTAATTAAAAAAATACACTATTCTTTTTTTTTATTTTATTTATTATTGTAGACACTTATTTTCGTCTATTTATTTATTTATCTTCATATATATCTATATTATATAATTTGTAAATGGTTTTTATAAAATATATTTGAAAACATTTATATATTATATAGTTTTTTAAAACGTTTGTGAAAATAAATATAATATATAGCTTTTAAAACATTTTTCAAAACATGTATATTATATAGTTTAAAAACATTTTGAAAAATATATAGTTTTTAAAACATTTTGAAAACATTTATATATTATATAATTTTTTAAAACGTTTTTAAAAATAAAATATAATATATAGTTTTTAAAATATTTTTGAAAATACATATATTATATAGTTTTTAAAACATTTTAGAAAACTATATAATTTTGAAAATATTTTTTTAAAAATATATAATATATAATTTTAAAATGGTTTTAAAAATATATATTATATAGATTTTTAGAAAATGTTCTTCTTTTGTTTTAATTTATTTACCTTTTTCTTTTTATTTATTATTATTACTTATTTTTATTTTACTTCTTTTGTTTCAGATTCGTTTGGGGTCCAATCTGTCCAAGATCAAGGTTCAATATTGGTTAAGCGAGCCTGAACCAGCCTAACAGTAGATTAGGGTTATCACGTATGTCCAGCGCCGTATATGATCTTGGACCGTTGGATCTGACCCAATCCAACGGTCGAGATCAAGGGTTCCAGAAGATCTAAAGTCACCGGTCAGCCGAGAATTCCGGCCACGTGCATCACCAAAATCGGAGCTACTCGGACTGAACCATCCGAGATCACCGAAAACCACCCCGAAATATCCGGGATCAACTCCAACCACGACCGGAAATGGCCCCAACGGGAGCCTATAAAATCAAGGCATCAACACTGCCACAATGGATCAACGGGAAAAAACCATCAACAGTACACAACAGGATCCACAAAACCCACGAGAACATCACCGAACAAAATCGTCGAGACCCACGTTGAACATCAAACACAACCAGACCAACAGACAACACAGTAAACCAAAACCATCATCGGTACAACACATCCAAATATCACAACACCAAAAACCACGAACCACAAGGCAAATACAGAAACAAAACCCAAAAAAAACAAATACCAAAAAACACCGAAGGTAGCCCTGATCAAAGCGTTGGAACCGAGAAGAGCCGGTCGTCGGAAGTCGAAGAGTCTCATCGGAAAAAGGTGGGAACCGAGGGTTTTTATCTTAGATCTACGCTTACTGGGGTGTGTTTTGGGGATTTAGAGGTTGGTTTTGGGTTCACGGTGCGGAGGAGAGCATTCTGTGGGGGTTCAGATATTTCGGCCACCGCCGGTGGTGGCCGGTGCGGTGGAGAGGCCACCGGATCTTGGCCGGGCTAGAGAGGGGCGAGGGAAATTTCGTTTCTCTCGTTTTTAGAAAGAGAATGGAAAAGTGGAGAATGAAGAGGAATGAGGGATTTGGGGTTCTGTTGGGGCTTAAATCTAGGAATCAAAACGACGCCGTTTTAAACCCCTTATCACCGTGTTTTTCAAAATTTTCGGGGATAATCTCAGCTTTAGTCCTCCTCATCTTGTAATCTCGCACGCGTGTCCCACATTTTTGGGAGTAACTATGATTTTGGTCCCCCGTATATTTTGTACATTTCATTTTGCCCCTGAAAATCATTCATTCTTCGATTTACATTGAAATTGAACCTCAAATTTGATTTTATTTCAATTTAATCCTTTTTATTATTTCTATATTTTTATTTGTTTTTTATTTTTAACATTATTATTATTATTATTCATTTATCTTTGTTTATTTTATCTCATTTTATTTCATCGGTTTATTTTTATTTTTTTCCTCTCTATTTTATCTATTTTTTGCTTTTTTGATTTAATGATTATTTTTCTTTTTTTTTATTTCTACATTTTTCTTTGATCTATTCAACATTTATTATTCTTTGACTAACATTCCCGATCCGTTTTTTAGAGAAATTCACAATCAATCTAAGGTAAGTAATTTGAATCAAATTTCTAAATTCCAATTTTCGCAATTAAAGACAACTGACAAATTAATTGGTACCGAAAGGGCGGTTCAAGGGTGCTAATCCTTCCTTGACCGTAACCGACTCCCGAACCCGACACGTTTCTGGTACGACGCAGATCAGGTAAGATGGTGTCCGGCCCACCTAAATTCGTTTTAAAGTGGTCGGTGGCGACTCTAATCAACTCATTTCAAGTCGAAGCCCAATCTCGGGGTCCAACCGAAAGAATGTTCCGACAGCTTGGCGACTCCGCTGGGGACAGGTAAGTGAGTCAAGCCGAAATTAATTTTCGGTTGTCTTTTATGCGAAAATGGTAAGTTTAAATTTTAATTTATTTATTCGATTCCAATTATTTATCTTTGATTATTTTTCAAATAAATAGTTGTACTAACGTTTTTTAATGATTTCAGATTTTTTCAAGCTCTAAACCCGAGCTCCGAACTTGTTTTAAGTGGGGGTGAAAGCGACGCATTCGTGTGAATTTATTCACCGCATATGCCTAGCAAGTAGCCTTCGGGATTCATATACCTTATGTCTTCGTGTGAATTTATTCACCGTGCGGGCATAAGGGAATGTGTCCTCTCGAGTTTAACTTAGTCCACACAAGCCTGTGATGGGTTTAGGACTAAGGGTCTGGCAAGCCCAAGGGGGCACCGACAAAGAGAACTCGGGTACCATTTTTTAGAACCTAAACCGGGAGAGTGCAGGGAATTAGAGCCCACCCCAAAACCTCATTCCAAACCCTAGGCTGCTTTAATTTCCTACTTTATTTTTTGCTCAAAGCATGCGAACTAGACAAACATGCGGTTAGGTTTTGTTTGAAATTAGCATGTGAGATAG
This sequence comes from Hibiscus syriacus, assembly GCF_006381635.1. NCBI lineage: Eukaryota > Viridiplantae > Streptophyta > Magnoliopsida > Malvales > Malvaceae > Hibiscus > Hibiscus syriacus. The sequence continues at coordinate 100,425 of NW_024062436.1, forward strand.
AGATTATGTCCGGGTAGGAATAATAAGCATGTGGGGTAGATATCATGTGGGGTAGGACTTTTCATTTTTATCATTTTTTATTATTATCATTATCTCATTAACTTTTTTTTCCTCCTTCCATTTTTGTTCTTTGGCATTTTTTTTATATCATTCGCATCATTTAAAAGAGGTGTTGATCCCCCAAAAATGTGTTTGTTAAAACATGAATAATCTGCATTAATGGACAAAGGGGTTGTAATACAAAGAGATGAAAAGCTCAGAAGTCCAGCTGTGGTCAAAGAATACCCAGAGGCAAAGGTTGCAGCGGCAAGACGAGGAAAAGGTTACTGACCCGGACGCTCCTTTCGAAAACTACGAGAACAAGATGGTGAAACCCTAGCTAAGCTGAATGTCATTGTTGACGAATTCAAGAAGAAAACTTTGATAGAGGGCTCCCATGGTGTTGCTGCTAGGGAACAGACTCGGCAGAGAGTGGAAGCCAGAGGTGCAGTCTTTCGAGACTCTTTTTGGGGCAAACAACTCATCATCTGCATAAGTCGGAGCGGTTCGACAGGTTATCTAACCGGTGACAGACGAACGCAGAAGACTAGTCAATATGTCAGAAGTTGTCAGAATATTCTTGTCTCTTAAAAGATAAAACACTTTTGTCCCCAATAAGGATTATTTTTAATAACAGATACATTTTTGGATTAATGCCTCGATCATTTCATGCATCATGCATTTAGACATTTTACATTTTGTTATTTTCTTTGCATTTTGTTATTTTCTTTGCATTCACATTAACTAACATATACATGTCTCATCAAAAGGAGTAAATACTGGATACACCGCCTCAAGCGTTGGACACACCCCATCCACATAACACTCGTTTGAAGAAGAAGATGATGGAAGCCAGAATTATACAAATCGAGGAGAATATGTCGAAACTACAAAAGGAGCTAGAAGACAAGATAAACCAGAACAGTCGAAATACTCTGGAAACAATCACAAAGAACCAAGAGTCCTTGGTTGATCAGATCGTTGCCAAGTTAGTTGGCCTACAACAGACCAGCGCGCCTGGGGCAGGTTCACCGGAAGGGGTAACTATACAACCTACCCCGCAAGTGGTTATCTCACCTGAAATCTTACCAGAACTTCGAGGGGACTCATCTGCTGCAAAAACAAAGCCCTTGTCCTCTGTATTTAACCCTAGGAACAATCCAGGTTATTACCATGTATTGGATTTGGACGAAGATGACAAAACGAAGAAGATGGAGGAAAAAATCAAACAGTTGAAGAACCAAATGAAGGTAGTCAAAGGAGACCATGACTACCATGAAATTGATGCAGCAGAACTTAGTCTAGTCCCAGACTTAGTTCTTCCTCCGAAGTTTAAGTCCCCGGAGTTCGAGAAGTTTGACGGAAATAGTTGTCCATCCGCTCACATCACCGTGTTCTACCGAAAGATGACAGGATATGGAGGAAACGACCAACTCCTGATCCACTGCTTCCAGGAGAGTCTGTCGGGCTCAGCCATTCGGTGGTACAACCAGCTGAGCCGATCAAATATCAAAACCTGGAAGGACCTGGCTAAGTCATTTCTAGAACAATACAAGCATGTCAATGACATAAGGCCAGATCGAGTTACGCTACAAAGCATGGAAAAGAAGCATAACGAGAGTTTCAGGCAATACGCACAAAAGTGGAGGGACTTGGCTGTGCAAGTTCATCCACCGTTGGATGAAATAGAAACCCGAAAACTTTTCGTGCAGACCCTGAAGACCCCATACTTTGGACACCTGGTTGCGATCACGTCAGGGAGCTTTTCAGACTTGGTTATGGCTGGAGAAATGGTCGAGTCGGCCATAAAGCAAGGCAAAATTAAGGATGGGGAGGCCAGTAGGAAACCTCCTATGCGAGAGCGGGATGGAGAGATTAACAACATCAACCATGCCAGTAAAGGTGTTATGATCTCCAAACCGAAACCAACTGTAGCTATACCGTCAGGTACTTCTAAACAAGATCCCAGAGAACCAAGGAGGGAAAGGGAACATTTCGACCCTATTCCCATGACCTACAAAGAGCTTTACCATCAACTTCTTGACACCCATATAGTGTCACCATACCCGGTTGAACCCTTGAAACCCCCATACCCCAAGTGGTATGATGAGAATGTGCATTGTGAATATCACGGCGGAGTCCCAGGGCACACAATTGAGAACTGTTACACATTCAAAAGAGTCGTACAAAAGATGCGTAACCAGAACTGGATCGACTTCAACAACTTGGGGGCATCCAAGTGAGGGAGATCATTTCATCATTTGAGGCATTCTGTTTGAACTTTTTTTTTCCACTTTTTCAAGTTTTTGTAAGAACATTTGAATAAATTTATGTTACCTTAATGATGACGAGCAATGAATCACATTTGTAAACTTGCAATTCTTTGAATATTATTTGAATTAAGAAACTATGTGAATAGTTCAAAGTTTCGGATCTTTGACAAAGTAACATGTTTTAAAACAAGGACCTTGACCTTACCCAGAATATACCCTCAAACACCGTACCATACTCTTACAATTAACCAATACAACACTTTCTTTTCATAAGGTGCGGACAACACGGGGCATCATTTGCATATGACAATTACTATGTTTTTTTTATTTAAGACGTTCAGTGATGATAATAATCTTCACATATGGAATAGTCGAGTAAGCAAATCTAGTTTAGGTCAGTTGCTTGGAAATTGAACTCTAAAGATGAGATTCCATGACTTTCAAAAACACATAGACTATAACAGGTTCTTCTTGACAATCTTAAGAAATTAAATCTGTAAAGCTGAGCTATTCCACTAAGGCAATTGGCTATAGAGGAAACTTGAAAGCCCTGGCCTTATGAGTAGATTACGTTCAAACCATGACATTGCTCAGATACTTGGCATTTCGGTGTTTGCTCCACTGCTCTTGTCAGGCCGAAGACGCTGTGATGAGATGAACCCTTCAGTTAACTTGATAAGAGTGATTATAATATTAAGCTGTCCCTCTAAGGCAATTGGTTAAACGCCCCGGCTTTATGGATAAGATTTCAGCTAACCTGATAAAGGTGTTTACATATTGGGCTGTCCCTCTAGAGCAATTGGTTAAATGCCCCGGCTTTATGGATTTAGCTAGCCAGATAATGGCAATATTAAATAAGGAGTTTCGGTAAAAATGGACTAAGGGAGTTAAAGAACACTTGTTATAGTCAACTTCACACGAGCACTCAAGGATTTTATTTTTAGACCGATATTTCTGCACTACCTTTGTTAGAGGAGCCTACAAAACTTGAACAAATGGAAGATTTCGGAGAACCGAAATAGAAGGTCTAGTAATCGATAATGCTAATTGCGTCATTTTGTCCGCATCCAATTAAAAAGCCAAGCCAAGGAAAAGAGTCTGTTACAATGACAAAAAAAATGACATTTTTTTTCTTTTTGCCAGAACCATAGAAAATAGGAGGCCAACCTAAAGCCGACTCATCCCTTTGAACATTTGTCAAAGAGCTGTAACTCTGAAATCATAAAAAGAGCTATTGCTTCCTTTGATATACTTTGAACTCATATTTACAATTTGATTCAATTACGAACAATATTTTACAGAATTTTCATCCTTTTCCCTCCTAAAACAAGAAAAATGAGAAAAATATTTTCAAACAGGACAGTCTCAGATATGAAAGGTCTGTAAAGCCAAAGCCCGGAAAAGAGAATGGGGCACGATCGATTCCAAGGACCAGATTGGCAGACAAAGCACGAGACTCCATCTAAGAAATAACACATAATTTATTCATGTTGCATGCATCTTAGACATACTTAGGTGCATTACATCCATCATTTTAGCATGCATAATTTTGCAGCTTTCAGAGTCAAGCTTCGACTTCAGGATAAAGGCTACTCGACTTGCAAGCACCTTTAAAGAACGATGGTGTAACTCAGCAGCAAGAAGCTACACCTCAACCGACTTTACATATCTACAGATCTCAGAACCAATTTCAGATGGGTTCGAGAACCAATTCAGATCAAATTCAGTTCAGCTCAACTCAACAATGAGCAACATGTTTCCAGTTTATGTCTTCAAGCCAGATTTCAATTCCACAACGGAAGATATTTGGCTGTCAGAATTCATCAACGGGCTTTCCCATAAAATGGGAGTCATCCAAAGATTGTCTTACTTGGTTCTCGCTCAGAGGAACCACCTGAAGAATCATGACCGGCTTCAACCCGTTAAGGGAAGCCATTTTTTAAACAAACTATTTGCAGCATAGCTTAAGTCGAGAAGGGCTATCTGCCAAAGACCCCCGAGTTCGATTACACTCAGCTTCGAGGGCACATCATTTACAGCATAACTCAAGGCTAGAAGGGTTATCTGTGACCAAAAGACCTTTGAGTTTGACTACGCTCAGCTTCGAGGGCACATCATTTGCAGCATAACTTAAGTCGAGAAGGGTTATCTGCCAACCAAAGACCTTTGAGTTCGACTACGCTCAGCTCCAAGGCACATCATTTGCAGCATAGCTTAAGTCGAGAAGGGTTATCTGCCAAAGACCCCCGAGTTCGATTACACTCAGCTTCGAGGGCACATCATTTACAGCATAACTCAAGGCTAGAAGGGTTATCTGTGACCAAAAGACCTTTGAGTTCGACTACGCTCAGCTTCGAGGGCACATCATTTGCACATTACTTAAGTCGAGAAGGGTTATCTTCCAACCAAAGACCTTTGAGTTCGACTACGCTCAGCTCCAAGGCACATCATTTGTAGCATAACTTAAGTCGAGAAGGGCTATCTGCCAAAGACCCCCGAGTTCGATTACACTCAGCTTCGAGGGCACATCATTTACAGCATAACTCAAGGCTAGAAAGGTTATCTGTGACCAAAAGACCTTTGAGTTCGACTACGCTCAGCTCAACGACACATCATTTGCAGCATAGCTTAAGTCGAGAAGGGCTATCTGCCAAAGACCCCCGAGTTCGATTACACTCAGCTTCGAGGGCACATCATTTGCAGCATAACTTAAGTCGAGAAGGGTTATCTGCCAACCAAAGACCTTCGAGTTCGACTACACTCAGCTCCAAGGCATATCATTTGCAGCACAACTTAAGTCTAGAAGGGTTGTCTGCCAACAAAAGACCTTTGAGTTCGACTACACTCAGCTCAACGGCACATCATTTGCAGCATAGCTTAAGTCGAGAAGGGATATCTGCTAAAGACCTTCAAGTTCGATTATATTCAACTTAGAGGCAAATCAAGCTTACAGAATAGCTCAAGGCAAGAAGGGCTATCTGTCAATAAAATTGTCGAGTTCGATTCCAATCAGCTCGATGACACCTCAATCACACTACTTTCCGGCTGCAATCGAGGTTTTCAAAGTCAAGAAGAACACCTGGGTTAACCGTGCCTTAGTGACAAAAAATTGCTTTCCGACAGCATAGCTTAAGTCGAGAAAAGCCATCTGTCGACAAAGACCTTTCGAGTTCGGTTTTATTCAGCTCAAGGGCCTATCAATCACATGGTGGAGTCAAAGAACTACTTTCCAGTCGGATTTCTAAACCAAGGTCTTTAAACCGAGAAGAAGACTAAGATTGACTACAATTGGACAACGAAAAGTCACGTTCCAATTCAAATTCCAGACCACAGCTTCAATTCCATATCATTTCAAGATGGACTCGACTTCGCGACGGAGGAGCCATCCGCAACCCAATTCGACAGGGAGTTATTCTTCAACTCCACTGAACGAAAATTTGTGTCTTTTTATCTTTGTCCTATTTTTCGTTCCACGAAAAAGGACAAAGAGGGGCAGTTGTAGACACTCATTTTCGTCCATTTATTTATTTATCTTCATATATATATCTATATTATATAGTTTGCAAATGGATTTTATAAAATATATTTGAAAACATTTATATATTATATAGTTTTTTAAAACGTTTGTGAAAATAAATATAATATATAGTTTTTAAAACATTTTTGAAAACATGTATATTATATAGTTTAAAAACATTTTGAAAATATATAATATATAGTTTTTAAAACATTTTGAAAACATTTATATATTATATAATTTTTTAAAACGTTTTTAAAAATAAAATATAATATATAGTTTTTAAAATATTTTTGAAAATATATATATTATATAGTTTTTAAAACATTTTAGAAAACTATATAATTTTGAAAATATTTTTTTAAAAATATATAATATAATATTAAATGTTTTTAAAAATATATTATATAGATTTTTAGAAAATGTTCTTCTTTTGTTTTAATTTATTTACCTTTTTCTTTTTATTTATTATTATTACTTATTTTTATTTTACTTCTTCTGTTTCAGATCCGTTTGGGGTCCAATCTGTCCAAGACCAGGGTTCAATATTGGTTAAGCGGGCCTGAACTAGCCCAACAGCAGATTAGGGTTATCACGTATGTCCAGCGCCGCATATGATCTTGGACCGTTGGATCTGACCCAATCCAACGGTCGAGATCAAGGGTTCCAGAAGATCTAAAGTCACCGGTCAGCCGAGAATTCTGACCACGTGCAGCACCAAAATCGGAGCTACTCGGACTGAACCATCCGAGATCACCGAAAACCACCCCGAAATATCCGGGATCAACTCCAACCACGACCGGAAATGGCCCCAACGGGAGCCTATAAAATCAAGGCATCAACACTGCCACAAGGGATCAACGGGAAAAAACCATCAACAGTACACAACAGGATCCACAAAACCCACGAGGACATCATCGAACAAAATCGTCGAGACCCACGTCGAACATCAAACACAACCAGACCAACAGACAACACAGTAAACCAAAACCATCATCGGTACAACACAGCCAAATATCACAACACCAAAAACCACGAACCACAAGGCAAATACAGAAACAAAACCCAAAAAAACAAATACCAAAAAACACCGAAGGTAGCCCCGATCGAAGCGTTGGAACCGAGAAGAGCCGGTCGCCGGAAGTCGAAGAGTCTCATCGGAAAAAGGTGGGAACCGAGGGTTTTTATCTTAGATCTACGCTTACTGGGGTGTGTTTTGGGGATTTAGAGGTTGGGTTTGGGTTCACGGTGCGGAGGAGAGCATTCTGTGGGGGTTCAGATATTTTGGCCACCGCCGGTGATGGCCGGCGCGGTGGAGAGGCCACCGGATCTTGGCCGGGCTAGAGAGAGGCGAGGGAAATTTCGGTTCTCTCATTTTTAGAGAGAGAAGGGAAAAGTGGAGAATGAAGAGGAATGAGGGATTTGAGGTTTTGTTGGGGCTTAAATCTAGGAATCAAAACGACGCCGTTTTGAACCCCTTATCACCGTGTTTTTCAAAATTTTCGGGGATAATCTCAGCTTTAGTCCTCCTCATCTGGTAATCTCGCACGCGTGTCCCACATTTTTGGGAGTAACTATGATTTTGGTCCCCCGTATATTTTGTACATTTCATTTTGCCCATGAAAATCATTCATTCTTCGATTTACATTGAAATTGAACCTCAAATTTGATTTTATTTCAATTTAATCCTTTTTATTATTTCTATATTTTTATTTGTTTTTTATTTTTAGCATTATTATTATTATTATTCATTTATCTTTGTTTATTTTATCTCATTTTATTTCATCAGTTTATTTTTATTTTTTTCCTCTCTATTTTATCTATTTTTTTCCTTTTTTTGATTTAATGATTATTTTTCTTTTTTTTATTTCTACATTTTTCTTTGATCTATTCAACATTTATTATTCTTTGACTAACATTCCCGATCCCTTTTTTAGAGAAATTCACAATCAATCCAAGGTAAGTAATTTGAATCGAATTTCTAAATTTCAATTTAAATTCCAATTTTCGCAATTAAAGACAACCGACAAATTAATTGGTACCGAAAGGGCGGTTCAAGGGTGCTAATCCTTCCTTGACCGTAATTGACTCCCGAACCCGACACGTTTCTGGTACAACGCATATCAGGTAAGATGGTGTCTGGCCCACCTAAATTCGTTTTAAAGTGGTCGGTGACGACTCTAATCAACTCATTTCAAGTCGAAGCCCAATCTCGGGGTCCAACCGAAAGACGGTTCCGACAACTATATTTTTAATTTTTAATTTTATTCAATTGTACTTTACATATTGAATCATTTTAATTAATCTATCGTTATCTCTATAACGGTGTGATGATGTGTTATTATTTTATTATTATTTAATATAAAATAATTAAAAATATAAATGGTAAATTACATCGTTTCTTACTAAACTTTATTCTATTTTCTATTTTACTCATCCAACTATAAAATAAAAAATGGAAGGTGGTCAAATATCACCGCCGCCCACCGTAGACGGTGATCGTTCGGTCCCAAATTTCATGGGTCTCTTCGCCTCGACACATTGAGTCATCCGACCTCCGTTTTGTTAGAACTTACTCTGAAGTCAACGAAACAGAGATTAAAAGTGAAGAAGCCGAAACGTTTCAATCGAGATTCACGAATTTTTGGACATTTTTCGGTGAAACAACCACCATATTTGAACTCATGGGGTCGAGACGAACCGACCCATAAATTTTGGTACCGAATGACTACCATCAACTACGATTGAAATAAAAAATGACACGGTGATCGACAGTGGCAATGGGAGAAGAAGAGGATTCAAAACGTCGTTTTAGTGTATATTTGAGTTTTTCGAGACTTCGTAGTTTTGATACTTGTGTTATGTCATAATACTATTAAAAAATTAACGACAGAGTGAGTAAAATGATTAAATATATAAAGTTCAGTGAATAAAATTAAAAAATTAAAAATACGATAAGTAAAATGAAAAAGAAAGTAAAAACTGTATATTTTACTCAAATAAAAAATAATCTAAATTTTACAAATAAATAAATAAATATCAGACCAGATTGCAGTGAAGTGGCTGCTCCCCTCAATCTCATGCCTTTTCCTTCTTCTTCTTTTTTTTTTAAAAAAAATAATTAATTAACTAATTTATTTTCTCAGCCCCAAATTCCCACACGACTTCTCTTTTCTTTTTTAATTTTTTAAAAGTTTTCAATTTTGTGTGATTCTCTTGCGTCTTCTATAAATCACGCCAGACCTCTCTTTTTTCCATCCTTCCGTGTACGGTGTACCCTTGTCTCCATTATGTATTTTCTTTTTCTAAAGTTTTTGGGTTGCTCTCTTTGTACTAATTCATCTACTCCAAGAATTCCAGAGGCTCTGTACAGTTAAAAGCTAAGGTAATTTACTCTCCTCGTCTCCATTAGCTCTCTGTTGATCTTTTTGGTATAGTTGTGGCCTTTTCCCTCCAAAATGTCGGCTATGAATCATGTTTTCCTTGATCTGGACCATGTCTGTAGTGGAATCTAGATTTAGAAACTGGAGGCTTAATTTTTGTTTTCGTATCACTTTTGTTACGCCTCGGTAGATGTGTGAAGAAATTAAACAACGCTCTACTTTAGGTTTTTTTTTTGCTCTGAATTGCAATATAATTTGTTTTATTATATTGTGTGTGTAGATCTGTGGATTTAGAACTGCTTTGAAGTGATTTTGTGCGATTTTAATATTGAAAAAAATATGCAGTTATATCTTGCTTTCTATTTTAGGAAGATAATTTATTAATCATGTTGCTGCTGGCTGAACAGGGGAAATAATTGTTAATAATCGATAGAAAAAATCGTGAAAGGTGGATGATGAAGCAGTTTGTGATCCATAAAAACGCCATTGGAATCAGCCGTGAGGAGATGCAAAGCTCCATTCCGATGTCAGTTATGGTTACGGATCGGGGAGAGACTATGGTCTGTCCAAAACCACGTCGTTTGAGTCTCTTGAACACCTCCTTCAACGACCACCCTGTTAGGCCACTTAGATGGCAACTTAGGTAATTTTCCCCTCTTTATAATCCCTTCAACTTTTACTTATATTCCCATATAGGCTAAAGCAAAGAAATGGCAAATTGTTCTGTGTTTTTCAGTCATCAAGGGGGAGTTTTGTGATTCAAAACCAGGGAGTGATGTTCTGGATATGGTACTTACAAAGGTATGCTTCTCTCTGCTAATTGATTTATATTCATAAATTATGAACTTATTAACAAGTAGGAATTATAATGGCATTAGACACCCGGTAAATGATATACAAGACAGATCATGAGTTATATCGACTCCGTCTAAGTTTGATAAATAGGACTTGACTTGAGCTCGAGCTCAAATTAGAGTTTTTAACAAGTCGAAACAAACTACTTGAGACTCAACTCTAAAAGCTCTCGAGCAACTCGAAAATATAATATATTACGATTTTATTTTTTAAAATAAATTATTGATAACATTAACAAGGGACATCCTACTATCTTACCTCCCCTTTACCCCATTACATATGAGAACAAGGGACAACCATTATATATTAACATTTAAATGTTTATTTTTAAAAAAAATGCAATATAAGGTTTTTATGTATTTAAGGTTCATGTTCGAGTTTGAGGCTTTAATCAGGTTAAGTTTAAGATTTTTTTTTTCATTTCGAGCTTCAATTCATGGTTTCGAGTTCGAGTTTGAAAATTTTAGGCTCGTGAAGTTTTCGAGTCAAGTCGGGCTCCATTTTGGAGTTTTTGAGTCGATTTGAACTCAACAATACTCGAGTTCAACTCGGCTCGTTTACAGCCCTCCTAGACACTAGTAAATCATTCTTTAAATTATAAAGGAAACTAAGGTTTGGTCCCATAAACAATGGCGCGGCATCTCAATGCTAGAAATATGTTTACCAGCATTCCACTTGGTGAACACTAGAGTTACCTAAAGAATATAGTTATTAGAACTTCACGTTTTAGTACATCGTTTCTTATAAAATCCTTATGGCTCTTGGTTTTGGAATATAACAGGGTGACTGTGGACTGGAGGAGACTCCTACACAAGTAGCGTCACCGCCCCCATTTTTTTGTGGGTCGCCGCCGAGCAGAGTAGCTAACCCATTAATACAGGATTCCCGATTTGGGGATGAGAAGTTCACCACCTCACTTATATCGCTGTCTCTGATCCCACCTCCTTTGGGCCTGTCCTCGTCTCCATCGTCCGGTTCAAGGAAAGGGGGCCGTGTTCGAGCAAGTTTTGGGAACAAACCAGCGGTGAGAGTCGAGGGGTTCGATTGCGCCGAAATTGCGGCATCCCTGCACTGGCTTAGAAACAAGAAAAGTACATAGAGGACGATGAAGAGGAGCTTAGAACCCACCCCTGATGTAAATACTTTCGGAGGGGGTTCTTTGTATACAATGTAAATGAGTTTGTTGAAGAAAATGAAGCATAGAGCCGTAGTTTAGGTGTGGTGTTAGGAAACCATCCCGCAAAGATGGAAGATAGTTTGAGGTGTGTTGACGGTGTAGTGTCCCTGGTCCGGAAGAAATTTTTCATTTTCTGAGGTCCTTAAGTTGAGAATTGTCCATAAATCAAAGCAAGTAATCGAGTCTATTAGACATTAGGCAATATATGTTTATAATCCTATTATGTTTTTGCATTGATTCCATAATGCATATTCTATGATTTCAATTGATATTCAATTATACATATCATTTGAACACAAATATGAAGTAAATGTAGGATTATATTTTTAAATACTCTTAATAATTTAACAATGAACGTTAATATTTTTACATATGCAGTGCTCGAATTCGAATTTTAAGAAACAGATTAAAATACAATTTAACCTTGCAAAAGGGTTGAGAAACTTCAATAGGACGGTCATCATGTTGTGTGGGAAGTTAGACCGGGTACTCTGTATCCAATTGCCACCAAGCCTTAAATAACCTAACTAGTTGATGACACAAATTAATTATGCTAAGCCAAGTTGAGAAGTTTCCATAATTTTCTTATCTAGAACCAAGTCAGTTGCATATTTCTTACCTGCATGTGCCTTTGAATCTTCAATCACAGATAAATTCAAAGAACCAGGTCCAGACAGATGATATTTAATGGCATTATTCTATCACCGCGTTGTCCAAAAACTTTGCACACATTTTCTCACCTATATAAGTTCTCATCTTCTTCTTCTTCTTCTTCTTCTTCTCCTCCCTTGTTGAGAATCGAAAGAAGAGAAAACCATGAAGAGGAAAGGCAGTCCTAAGATGGAGGCCACGGGTGGAAAGAAGAAAAAGAGAGCGGCGGAAAGCAAGGAGGAGGGGGGAGGAGTAGCGGCGGAGGTGGAGAGTTCGGTGTGGTGGGCGGCGGATGAGCAAATGCCGTGGGCTTCGGCGTGGTCGCCTCTGTGGGATGTGGGTTTTGTGGACAAGGCCTACGCTGCATTTTTCGGAGATGTTGCTTGGGATGATGATATTTGGAACTTGAAGAACGTCATGGTCATACCCCCACCAATAAAACAAAGAATTTAGCAATACGGATTTTTTTAATAGTTTAAGGGTTATAAAATAATATTTATTTAAAATTTTTAATCATTGATAATATATTAATATTTTGTATACGTAATTATTCGAATCCAAATTTTCAATAGAGGAGCACTTGCAAGGAATAATAGTTAAGTTTGATAGCCTATTTTTCCTTTCAATGTTGTGTTCAGATACAACAAAATTTAGGGTAAAGTACATAAATTATTCCCTGACTATAAAATATTGTTTTGTAAGTCCCTTGATTATTAAAAGTTTTAAAATGGTCACCCGACTATTCATTATGTTCTAAAATCATCAATTTCTATTAAAAATTTGTGGTTGTCTAAGCTCAACGTTAATATAATGACTGAATATGATAGTCATTTGAGATTCTGAGATCAGATTTTATTATATCACAGCCAGCAAGTTAACGTTCAACTCAGAATACCATTAATTTTTTAAAAAATGAAGAGTTTGGAACATAATGAATAGTCAAGTGATCATTTTGTAACTTTTAATAATCGAGTGACTCAATAAACCAACACTCTATAGTCGAAAGACCATTTTATGTAACTTTTAATAGTCGAGAGACTTAATAAAATAATATCTTATAACCAGAGTATCATTTGTGTATATTATCCTGAAATTTAATATAATTCACTAAAAATGTTTAAATTTTAAATAAACCACTAATTTTTTTTCACGGTATTTCTTTAGTTTTGCCCATTATTGACATACTGTAAGTCTGTCATTTTATTATTTTTTGCGTACACTACGCCAAGGTTTACTAATATATAGGTAAGTATTTGTTTTCACTATTGATGTTTGAAAATCACAAATCGATCACTAACATTATCGTTTGTTACAAAATAATCACTCGACGTTAACAGCCGTTTACAGATAGTTACTACAGTAACAAAATTCTAACGTTGCACGTTAAACCAGCTGATTCAGTATGTTTGACTGACTGTTTGGCTACTCATCCTCCTCTTCTTCTTCTTATTCTCTGCCACTGAAAACTGAAAACTCTTCAGCTGACCAAAAATATCAGGGATCTCTCCAGAAAAATTATTCGAGGAAATATCGAATCGAACAAGGTTAGAGAGATTAGCAATACCAGGACTAAGCTTCCCACCAAGATTGTTATACTGAGCCCCAAAAGCTTCAAATTCAGGAGCTGAAAGATGTCTGCAGCTATCCCACCAGTGTGATCATTTGTGCCAAGATTATGTTCTTCCAAGAAAGAACATTTTCCAAAATCAAGGAACCGAATCCGAGAAGAATTAACACATATATGGGAAGGAAGAGAACTATTAAAGTAATTCAAAGAAATATCGAAACTTCGAATAGGAGAAAAAGTTAAAGAAAGTAGAGCCATGGCTAGGGAAGCAAGGGAAATCGAGAAAAAAGAATTGAAAAACCATAATGAAGAAGGCGACATGCTTGATGAAGCTTTGAATTCTAAGTCGAAAATCGGGATCAAATAGGAGATTGGTGCTAGATTGGATATGTTAGAGAAGTTGAATTCTAAGAGAGAGATTGAGAGCTTTCTAGGGTTGTTTATAGGTTTATTGAACAAGTTAAAGGATGGTGAAGATGCAAAAGATGTGAATAAAAAGTTGTTTGTGAAGAAGTTTAAATTCAGAGGGCCTGAGAAGATTTCTAGCAATGGCGCAAAGGGTTTTTCCGGTTTAAAGAACGGTAACAAATCGAGCTATGATAATGGCACAACTACTAGTGTTTCTGAGATTGAGAAAGTGGATGATGGAAAGACAGTTTAACGGTTTAGAAGAAGAAGAAGAATAGTCGGTCGGTCAAACATGCTGAGTGAGCTGCCACGTTAGCATTTTGTTACTGCAGCTACGATTGTTAACGGCGTGACTATATTATAATAAACGATAACGTTAGTGATCAATTTGTTACTTTTTAAACATCAGTTGTAAAAACGAACCCAAAATTAGTGACCATTGTCGTACCCTTATTTTTTTTGAACAAACTGTCATTTTATTACAATATAAAGAAAGAAAACCTTTATCTAGGAACCGACATGCAGTTTTTTTTAAACATAATCAACACAACTCAAGTGGGAAATGATTTTAGCCTTGGAATTGGAAGGTTGAATTTGATTTAATTAGGGCAAAAACTTAAGTCAAACAGACAAAATTGTTCTTTTAATCTCTGTCTGCACATGGCTTATTGCTTGAAATAAAAAAATATATCATTACATGATAATTCTCTCACCTCAAAAAGAAAAAACACAGGATTGCATCTCAGTGTGAAGCTGTACTTTAAGAGTATACATAACCATTTCTCCTTCTCCATCTATCTTCTTTTTCCTCTCTCTTATTACCTCTCCCCACACAAAACATTCAAAGAAAAGCAAGTGGGGGCATCTTTTATGTGGATGTATTTTCATGGGAAAGTGGTTTTCCAGCAGCATGAGGCCATTTTACTCCTCCACGTTGGTGGTGTTGTTGATTATCTTTGTGTTGCAGATTTGGGTTCTCCGTGATTACCAAGCTGGAGCTACAAGGATTCTTCCTGGAAACATGATGGAAGATGATAACAAGGGCCGAAGGGACTTGTTTCAAAAGTACTTCAATGGGAGATCCTTCAGTTTCAATGGAACCGATCAGGGATTTGAACAAGGCAAACGAAGAATTCCCAGTTGCCCAGATCCTCTACACAATTAGCAGAGTTTCTTTTCCAGGAAATTTGTTGGATGATATCCAAAATACCCCCGTTCTCCTCATCATTTTCATGCCACAGTTTTGATTGGTTTTAGTTATTCCAGGGGGAAAACGAGGGTATTTTGGTATTTGAGAACTTCATTTTTTTAGATTTTCATTCTCTTTGGAAGAGAATGATCTAGGACCAGAATTTCTATATAATTTCTGTTAGTGTATAGTTTCATGTTCATCACATTGAAACTGTTTCACTAGAATTTCTGTATGTACCTTCTTTCTATTTGATTCCTTCTTCTTCTTCTTCTTCTTTTTTATACCTAATGTATCTCTGAGTTCGAAAATTTTGATATTTCAAAGGTTAACACCTTTCTCCCCTCTCTCTTTAATTCCTTTTGCACCAATTTGAAATGTCACTGTTGCAACTTACAACACTGAAAAGTCAGAGCTTGTAAGCAATAAATGGAAAGGCAAAAAAGAGGGCATTTGATTCGCCTATATCCTTAAAATGAACTTGTTTGTGGAGTGACGATATATATATACTACAAAGAATCAAACTTCACACGCGATAATACAGTTAAAAGTGGAGGGAAAAGGTAAAATCTTTTTGAAAGTTCGATGGGGTTTAGTACTTTGTATAGTTTGGAAACATGCACGAATCCCTTGTTGAATCTTGCAGTTAAGAAACCTTTGTCGTTTTAAGGGGGGGAAAAGTGGGTGAAGACAAGCTACCATCGAGTGCAGACAGGTGAAAAGAGGAAGAGACGAGCAAGGTGACAGGAGTGTCGGTGTCTGGTAAATTTGTGCGGGAAATCAAGGCATTGAAACCGACGAGGGATGGGAGGAAAAAGCCACGTATTATGCGGACAAATAAGTTGGAAAAGCTGCTGCTCATTTCGTAGCTGCACTGGCTTTGTTTGCTAGTGTTTGGATTTGGTATCAAATTGCTCTCATCGACACTTGATTTAGCACATCAATGCACGTATTTGCTAACACCTCGAAAATGGGGTTTGAATTCTAGATATAGCATCTATTTCCCTGTTTTATAATTGTAACTTCTGTTTTGAAAATCGGATCGGACCGGATCGGTCGATTCAATCGGTTTAATTGGGATCCGTTGTCTAGTCCGGTTCAATCTAAATCGGTTGAACCGTTACTAGTAAACCGGCCAGAACCGTTGAACCGTTCGAACCGGACCGGCTGAAAACTGGAAAAAACGGGAAATTTTGTTTTTTTTAAAAAATTAAACCAAACGTTGTTTGTTAAACGAGCCAAGTCGAACTCGAGTATTGCTGAGCTCGACTCAAACTTGAAAACTTTAAAAGTAAGCTCAACTCCACTCAAACTCACAAGTTAAAAATTATCAAGTTCAACTCGAACTCGAAATATAATATTGAAACTTGAACTCAAAAAGGCTTGAACTAAAAAAAATTTAGAAGCTCAATTGAAACCTAAAATTCGAGCTTGATTGAAGTGAAAGAATAGTTCACTCAATGCTCACCAAAAGGCTCTATGATTTTGAATGTCAAATTACTTATATTATTTATAGAAGTTAATTGTGATGCTCTTCTATGTTTCTTAGCAATGTGGGATTGTTTTTGTTCTCATATTTTTACTTTTTAGACTTTTGGGATGCTCTTCTATGTTTCTTAGCCATGTGGGATTGTTTTTTAAAAAAAATTAAACCAAACAATATCATTTTGTTATGATTTTTTTTAGCCCCAAATTTATTTTTTAATTATAGTTATATAATTATATTTATTATTTAATATGTTTTACCTTAAATATTATGTTGTAGTTAATTTGAATCATTTTGTTTCACTTGATTTTATGGTTTTTAATTTATATATGTTATGACTTGCTTTGAATATGACTTGTGGTATAAAAAATTATTTTTTATTAAATATTTTTTGTATTTTTATTTAATTTTTTAAATAATTATGACGTCGTCCGGTTCTTCCGACCGGTCGAACCGGTTCGACCGGTTGAACCAGTGATCCGATAGCATAACCGGTTCGCTAACCGGTCCGATTCTGAAAAACATGATTATAACCCCTATACTTGACTTATACTTTACTATTAGATCTAACGAATTATAAAAAAAAATTCAAAACATTCTTCAATATTTTAAAATCTTATTAAAGCCAAAACAATAGCAAAAAGAAGATAACGAGTAACACTAACTTCGAATGACGTCACATATCAAAATAATCATAAATCAATAGTAAAAGTAAAATATGTCATATAATATGTATTTCAAAATATACACACATGTTACTAAAACAAAGACAATCTAAAAGATAGAAACGTTACAACAAAAAATAATACATGATGTATCGATCCTCCAAGTGTCGAGTCCGGTGTACCTAACCAAAAGTATATGAAAAGGAGGAAGTTTGGGGAGTAAGCTAGGGAGCTCAACATGTTCTAGTAAGTGTAGTATAAAAACATATGAGTAATTTTTATTTATTAAGTAACATAGTAAAATAATGACGATAAAGTTTTTAGTGAAATCAGTTAGCTACCCTTCAACTGTACATCAATATGCAATTTCTCATAACTGTATCCATAAGAACTTACCCTATACCTATTGGGCATAGGAGTCAACCTAAGGGAGTATCTTGGGCAATAAGAACTTACCCTAACCGAAGCGTAGGAGTCCACCTGAGGGGGTGCCTTAGGTCCATAAAGACTTACCCTAT
The DNA here is from genome assembly GCF_006381635.1 of Hibiscus syriacus. Classification (NCBI taxonomy): domain Eukaryota; kingdom Viridiplantae; phylum Streptophyta; class Magnoliopsida; order Malvales; family Malvaceae; genus Hibiscus; species Hibiscus syriacus. Next base: position 118,153 of record NW_024062436.1, read on the forward strand.
GCTCATTTGCCATATGAGTCATCCTAAGGGGGTGCCTTAGGATCCATAAGGTCTTACCCAAAGTATATTGGACCTAAGAGCCTACCCAAGGGTCGCCTTAAGCCCATAAGGAATTTCCAACTTGATAGGAGTTAGACCTGCAGAGACTTCATATCTCATCCCAAAAAGTACCTCAACAAAACAATTTTAGATAGTACCAGTAGAATCAAGAAAACATAAGTTAGACATATTTATTTTTTAGAAAAATCGATAACTAGAAAACATGTATAAGACAAACACAGTTTATAACCAATAAATCATGAATCAGGATTTCAATCATATAAATCATTCATATTTCAAATCAAATGAAAACATTCGTATGCACATGGTATTTCAGACAAGTATTTAAAACATTTATATAGCAGAAAAAGAACATACCTCATAAAAAGGATTAGTCCGGAAGGTCTACTGAGCATCGTCTTCGTCATGCTCTACAACAGTGCTTGAACATAAGTCATAACTAGGGCTGTAAATGAGACGAGACAGATCGCGAGCTATTCGAGATCGACTCGATCAAGGCTCGATAAATACTCGGATCGAATGGACTCGAGCTCGACTCGAGTTCTTAACGAGCTAAAACGAGCTACTCGATATTCGACTCGAAAAGCTCGTGAGCAGCTCGAAAATATAATATATTAAGATTTTATTTAAAAAAATAAATTATTAATAATAATAATATTTATGTATTGATTTTTTTTTAAAAAATACATTAAGATTTCATGTATTTAAGGTTCATGTTCGAGTTTGAGGCTTCAATCGAGTTAAGTTTAAGATTTTTTTTTTTTCATTTCGAGCCTTTTCGAGCTGCTCACGAGCTTCAGTTCAGGATTTCGAGTTCGAGTCGAGCTTGAAAATTTTAAGCTCGCGAGTTTTCGAGTCGAGTCGAGCTCCATTTCAGAGTTTTCGAGTCGAGTCGAGCTCAGCAATACTCGAGCTCGACTCGGCTCGTTTACACCCCTAGTCATAACGAATCAAGGTTACTATTGAAGTAAAATCTAAATATAAGTATTCATAGGGTTTAATGATAAAATGCATATTCAACATATATTATATGATATTTTCCTCATATTTGAATAATTAAAATTGCTTAAATTATGGATTTTGATTATATTTAGTATTTTGTGGATTAGGTTGAAGATTTGGATAAAACAAGTTCAAAATCTAACGATTAGCATGATCTTCACAAAATCCCCAAATTAAATAAGAAAAATCGGAATTCAAGAAGTTGGCAAGACCAGAAGATGTTTCGCATAAGGCGTGGGCACGGCTTATTCATCCTGAGCTATCACAGAAGAAGTCTTCAGTTAAGGCGTGGGCGCGCCTTATTAGTTCGTATAACTCTAAATTAGGGTTATGAATTTACAAGGCAAAAAGAGTTTAATGACGGCTAGAAGACTCTTTTGAATTATTCTTATATTTAGAAAAGAATGAGGGCATTTAAAACTCCTATTTTTGTGAGATTTTCTTTAAGAGAAACTTCCTTATCTAGAGTAGGAAAATCCTTATAAAAGGGGAGCTAGGGCATCAAGTAGTTATCAAGTCTTTCATTAAGTTTTCTTTAAGTTTTTCTTTTGGTTTTCTTTCAATTATGAGTGGCTAAATACTTTTGTTCCAACTGGAGAATAATTGAAGTTTTGGTTCTTCAAGGATTGTGAGATCTAAATAATTTTCATTGTTCTTTTACTTCTTTGCTATTTATATATCTTCTGTTTTTATTAAGAATTATTGTCTTGATTGATTGTGCAAAGGATCCGTTGTTCAATTATCAGGTTGATAAATTGTCATTTAAAACTTTAAATCTGTAATTGTTTAAACGTTCTAATACTAGTGGTAAAGTAACATAGTTGATTTTGATTATGTTATGAAGGTATATAACCTAGTCTAAGTGAATCGAGCTTGTGTATTCGTTGGCTAGAATTGGTGGTCCCACTAGTGGTTAATGCTATTGGTGGATTAAATCTTAAGAGCTTGTCTAGGGTTGTTCATTAACAGGGGAAATAATCAAAGAGTTTCTTTTGATTATCGAGAAACTAAGGAGAGACAGGTTGTTAGAGCTTCTCAATAATCATAAACAATTTAGTGAAGAGTAGAAGATTTTATCATTGCATCTATGATCAATTCTCTGAACCAATTCTGAAATTATACCTTTAGTTGGATATTTGCTTGATATTGATTTCTCTAAATTCTTAGTTGATTATAATTGATTTTTATTTTTATTTTTCTCAATTCCAAAACCCCCTTTATTTTCTTTAATTTTCATTAAAATAAGTCTACCCAATCCCTGTGGATTCGACCTTGCTTATCACTACTACAATTTATATTTCTCAAAGCAAGTATTATTATTTGTTAGATTCGACACCCACTATTTACAAAATCATAAGGATAATCATAGGTCTGTGCAACCGAACAGATCGGGAGAAGCTGAGTCGAGTTGACGAATGGTCGGGAGAATCACGAGTACCTTAAATAAATAACAACACATATATGTTCTTATCCATAATTTAAATGCACTTAAATGCATATGCATGTTTGGAGTTCAATGTTCAATTCAGAGGCTTTTGGGTTAGAATTTGACGAAATTGACTGCAAAATCAAACTTAGGACGTCGAAAAACCCAAAATATGACTTTTCCGGGAAATCACTTTTGTTCAAAATCGAGAAATCACTTTTGTTCAAAATCAAAGTCAACTTTAGTCAAAGTTAATAGATTTGGTCAAAGTCAACGATTTAATCAAAGTTAACGATTCAGAGCTGTTCGAGTTGACTTAGATTGGTTCAGGTTGAATTAGCTTGCACCGGATCGAGATCCAGATCGATTTAACTCGGTCTAATCTAACTAGACAACTGGTTTCTAGAAACTAAAAGTCGGCTAAGAAGCCCCATGCATAGGGACAACGCTTGGCGGCATGTGAAGCGACGGGAATGACAGTTACAGTGGTCCGATCATACCAAGGAAACTCACTCACCAAAAGCAATACATAACCAAGCCAAAAACAAGGAAATTTAAACGGAAAAATGATTAGAGTGTTTACCCAACGACAGACGGTGGAGGTGCGACGACACAATGATGGTGAGGGACCAAAATAGTCAGGTTCTGATCGGAACTGTACGAGAAACTCAATGGCGGTGGCAGTGTGGCGAATGGATGATCGGGATGGTCGAAAATCGTGAAAATCAAATGTGAACATTTGAGTTCCGACAAAGCTTCAAGGCGATCTCCATGGCGTTTGAATGCAAACCACAGAGTGTGGTCGGTTGAGTTTTCGTTGCGAGTTGACGACGATCACAAGGATGGTGACAATACACTTCACGACTAGCCAGATGACGACTGAACGGACCTTGACGATGAGGGCGACAAGGAAGCTTAAACGTCTTTGGGTATTTGTTTCAAGTGAAGAATAGTTTGGCAATTATAATCTGATTCAAATTAGATATGAAAACTAATTGTTATTATTTTAAACCCAAATATTGACCTAGCCCACTGGTAAAGGTCATTCACACCATGCATTATGTCATTGGTGCAACACCCTGCAATCCCATTTACATTTTTTCTCCCTATGGTTAGAAAGGATGAGTAAATTCGGGGTTAGGTCCTTAACTATCTTAAAGTTGTAGAATAAGCCCCAAACTTCTAAAGCCTATCAATTTGGCCTCAAAATTAACCTAATTAAAATAAATATTATAAAAAAGTAATTTTTTTGATGTGACAATAATAATATATAGAACAAAACAATTAAACAACGTACATAATTAGAGATTATAATATACATTATATGATGTATATTTATAGTGATTCGTAAAGTTAAATACCTAGAAATAGGCATAATTAGTATAAAACGGTTTTTATATTTTTTGTCCTCTCCAGTTCCAAGGCTTCACCTTAATTAATCCGGATTGACCCGCGTTGTACACCTGGCTTTTGTGGACAAGTCTTCCAGCGGAGATTTTATGCATACACAATGACTCGAACTTGAGACATTGCTTAAACGATATCAAGCTGCTTACCACTTGAACCAACCCTTATTGGTTGAATTTGTAACAAAATTAATTGTTAATGTGCCTATATTATTCTTTTTATGAACTGGTCCTTGTTCCTCAATGGAAGCAACAATAATCGGTAATGGAAGAGCCATAATACGCCCAAATGCATCATCACTTGTTTCTCCAACTTGTAGTAGTGGCCTCCGGGGCATCATCAAATCTTCTTATATTTTACTTTTTTTTATTTCGTATTTTTTATTGATAATATATTTTTATTCTTTTTTAAAGTTTTATCTATTCCTCAAAGTGATTTTGAGAATGCATGGGCTCCTACAAGGCATTTTTTTAACCAACCTACAAAGGCCTTAATTATCAATAAATTTTCTTAATTATTAGTAAGTATACACACCTTACATGTAGGTGTTCGAACTCGAGACCTCAAGAGAGAACAACAGTCTCTTTAATCACTGAGCACGCTCAATAGATTCTCAATACAAACAATACCTAAGATTGTCGTTTTGCACACCCCCTCCTAAAAATATAAAATTATCATATATTTTAATTTTTTTCTATGTATTTTCTATTTAAAATCTGTTTTCGTCCCTTAAAATTTTATAAGTTCAAGTTCGCCCCCCAACTTAATATCATGTGTCCGTCCCTGTTTACGATGTTAAACATATATCTTAGATGTATTTAGCATGTACAGAGGTGCCAATATTCAAATATGTCTGAAGAGACCGTTAACATTTAATACGAAAGCAAGGAGTATGGAGAAAACTTGTAAGAAAGACAAAAGGAATGCATAAGAACGTGAAGAACAAAGGCCAAAAATTACTTCAAGGCAAGCATAGATCGTAAGGAATTTAGAGGCTCAATTTGAGGAAATAGATGTTAAAAAAAATTAAAAAATTATGGATGACATCGTACTAATTAAGAAAGTTAAGGATATTTCTACGATATAAACAAAATCGTTAGCGGGTGAAATTAGGAATGGATCGAGGGATAATCAGGTACAATCATTTCTTAGAAATTTTAAAAATTATTATATATATTAGATGTTTTATTTGTATTTTCTATTAATAATTTCGCGCCAATAATCTTACAAGCTTTTTCCCTCCCAAGTTTAAAAATTCAGTCCTAAAAATAAAATTTTTAACGACGATGTACTCCTAAAGATAAAATTTTGTGAGTTTAAAAATTTGCTCCTAAACATAAAAGGGTATCCCCTGAACGTGATTTTTACATTCGTTTCATCAGAAAATGCTTCAATCTTCTTATATCGACGATGTACTCTTCGACTTTTTTATCATTTGATCTCCGCCATCAATCGTCTGATGGGCTTGAAACTAGATTATGTTAGTCGACTCGTCATTCTCTCGTGGTCCAAAATTCGTATCGGTTGTCTGTCAACCAGAGCTATGCCCCATTAGCCATCCATTAAGCTTTTAATAGCGGGATACAAAAATAAAACAAAAATTAAATTTTATGTATGATTTTAGAAAAAATTTAAAAAATTATATACTAAAACGGATCAAAACTAAAAGTAGCTTTAATAGTTGAAAACATATGCAGAGTCACTGGGCGCCCACAGTCTTATAAATAATCTAATTTTAGGAAGCAATGAAAATAAATGGGAGGTTAAGGCAAATAATTTGGTCTAGCGGTTGGTCTAACGGGATGTAGTACTGAGTTAGGAGTTTAAATCCTGGTTATTGTGAATGAAGCAAATTGGATTAAGAGAGTCGACCTCGTCTCTGCAGTACCCTATCTAAATTAATTGATCGTTAAATCGGATACAAGTAACTATAAAAAAAAAAACGAAAACGTGTTCACGATGCTTTGATATTTCTCATTAGTAATTTATATTCGTATTTAATTATCATTTGAAAATGGAAATAAATGTCTTCAATGGATCAAGTCCCCTGATTCCCAGCCCAATGCTGCCGTCTTCCACGCCAAGTTCTATGGCTGTGCGGGCCTCCTCAATCTCATCGAAGCTGGCCCTAAAAACCTCCGCCCCTGTAAACCAAACACATGGGTTCCGACTTCTGACCCATTTTTATTCATTGCTATGAAAAATATGTGATTGTTCTTGTTTGTTTGCTGTGTGCTGCAGCTCTTGTACGAGGCTTGTGGGAGTGTCGTGAGCCCTGTTTATGGGTCGGTCGGCATGCTTTGATCCGGGAACTGGGTCGAGTGCCAGGCGGCGGTCGATGCGGTTCTCAAAGGTTCGCAGATAACCCGAACTGCTTATCCTCCTCCTCCTCCTGAATCGGGTTCGGAGCAACCGATTTCGCCTCTCAAAACGTATGACATCCGCCATGTCTTCAACGATCCCAACGCGGCCGAGATCGACAAGGTCAAGACCCGCACTCATTTCAAGCGAGCCGCCGCCGCCAGGCGACGGGCTGAGTCATCCAGTTCTGACTCGTGACCGAGGAAAGTAGTGATATTGGCTTGGAACTGACTCTTGGTTTAGCTCCTGCAACAAATTGAAGATGTAAACTGAATAATCCTTCTCTTGATTTTATTTTTTTAATATTTTAATTCTCAATACTTTAATTTTGATTTTTAATATTTTAATCAATAATACTTTAATTTTGATTAAAAAAGACAGTTAATTTTGATTAAAATGATAATTATTAGATAAAAATTATCAGTTGACTGACAATCAATACATATTATTGATATAATATTTTTATATATTTTAACATGCTATGTCATCTAAGATAATGACATTGTATATATCACGTCATCTAATATAATGACGTAGCATGTGTAATGTCAACAATTAATTACATACATAAATGTTATATTAGCAGCATATATTGATCACTAATCAATTAACGATTTTTATCTAATATATATATGTCATTTTGGCCAAAAATTTAAATGTCAAAGATTAAAATATTTTTTTTAAAAATAAGAACTAAAATAACTATATATATATATATATATATATATATATATATATATATTGAGGGTAAATTTTTACATCATGAATAAAAAGAAATATTTATGTTTTTCTATATATGAAAACTAGTGTGTTTATATAGCATTTTCATATGTACTTAATTGTTGTGTGTCACATTTATTGTCACCTAAGATAATGACATGACATATACCACATAATCTAATGTGATGATATGACATGTTCAACGTCAGCAATTAAATATATTTGGAAATATTAAATCAATAACATGCGTTAACCGCTAGTCAACTAACGATTTTTCATCCAATATATATTATTTTGACCAAAAATTTAAATGATGAAGGCTAAGATGTTTCATAGAAAGAATAAAAACTAAAATAATCATACATGTAAATATTAAGAAATAATTTTAACATAAAAAATAAAAAGGAATATTCATATGAAAAAAAATCATATTTATATATATAACTAATGTATTTTTTATGGTGAATTATTAGGGTATAAGGCAATGAGAATCATTGAATATGTGTGCCTGTTATTTGATGGTGGTTTGGGGCTGCAACAAGTTGGCAGCAAGAACTGGAGAGCCTACGTGAAATGAGGTCACCATCAGGGACGAACTGAGGGGTGAGGACGAGGACAGTAATCCCCTTAAGAATTTAAAATTAGTATTATATTTTATATTTTTTGAATGTATTTATTTATTAAAAATACATTTCCGTCCATCTAAAATTTTATAAATTCAAATTCATCCACTAAAATTTTAAAAATTCAAATTTAATCCCTTAATATAAAATTATGTGTCTGTCCCTCGTCACCAATACGAGACAGTGGGTTAATTCCACGTAGAGTCGTATATTTAGTGTTTAAGACAGTTGGTGTTCATGCAAAGGCTCTTGGTGTGTGGGACTTCAAGAATACAGTTGCTGGTGATGGTTCTTTTATAATTTATGTTCGAGATATATAATTTTTTTAATAATATCTTTTCCAAATTTCGAACATAAATCTTTTCTTTAAAAATGTGATATAAATCTTATTATTATATTCATATATATATATATATATATATATATATATATATATATATATATATATATATATATATATATATATATATATATATATATATATATATATATATATATATATATATATAGGGTTAGGATCCAATTACATCTAGTGTAAAATTAAGAGTTTTACATTTTTTATGACTGTTGAACAAGGGAAGTCAAAGGACGAGATTAACTTTTTGCTTTTTATCTTTTCATTTCCTATCGTTAATCTTAACATTAGATATTCATCATCCAACAGTCCTTAAAAAATGTAAAGCTCTTAATTTTATACCAAGTGTAAGTGAATCATACCTCTCTCTCTATATATAATTCAGATACGATTAGATAAATAATGTACACTTGTAAGGTCCTTGAAGATTTGTATAGTCTATATATATATATATATAGGGTTAGGTTCCAGTTACACCTAGTGTAAAATTAAGAGTTTTATATTTTTTATGACTGTTGAACGAGGGAAGTCAAAAGACGAGATTAACTTTTTGCTTTTTATCTTTTCATTTCCTATCGTTAATCTTAACATTAGATATTCATCATCCAACAATCCTTAAAAAATGTAAAGCTCTTAATTTTATACCAAGTGTAAGTGAATCATACCTCTATATATATATAATTCAGATACGATTAGATAAATAATGTACACTTGTAAGGTCCTTGAAGATTTGTATAGTCTATATATATATATATATATAGGGTTAGGTTTCAGTTACACTTAATATAAAATTAAGAGTTTTACATTTTTTATGACGGTTGAACGAGGGAAGTCAAAGGACGAGATTAACTTTTTGTTTTTTATCTTTTCATTTCCTATCGTTAATCTTAACATTTGATATTCGTCATCCAACGGTCCTTCAAAAATGTAAAGCTCTTAATTTTATACCAAGTGTAAGTGAATCATACCCCTATATATATATATATATATAATTCAGATACGATTAGATAAATAATGTACACTTGTAAGGTCCTTGAAGATTTGTATAGTCCATGAAGAATGAAGCCCATTACCCATCCATAGACAATACACATGAAGCCTCTTAACATGCACGATTTGCCTCAGCCCGTGTATTAAAATCAATTTTCTTTCTTTCTACCATTTCACCCTTTTCCTGTATTTTCAAAGGAACTACGTATAAAATTTTATTTCTATTATAATGATATAAAAGGATAATTCATATTTAAAATTACCATTACCCTTTTCCCGTGTATTAAGATCAGTATAAAATTTTTTAGTTTTATATTTCTTTAAGATTATTGAATGAGTAGAAATAAACTACGTACATCAACAAGTAGAGAAGGAAAATATATTCATTGAAGAAAAGACAATCTAATTCATTTATTTCTATTCATAAAATAATCTTTTTTTATATATAGAAAGTCGTTAGTTTTATTAAAAATCGAAAATATTCATAATTACGATGAAGGTTTACAAACATAACCGTAAACTAAATTATAATTAGGACATTTTCCTATAACCATTGACACAAAAACTAGCCACCTAGATCACACAAGGACCAAATAATGAAAAGGTTAAAAAATCTAACCAAAAAGCTCGAACAAAATAAAGATACGAACAAATCTGACTGCATCGGTAAACGGACCACAAAAGGGGATGAAGCTATTAAAAGACAACCGACAAATCGTAAATCAAAGTCAAGCGACGTGAGAAAACTATCCACAAACACAAAACGCGTATCCAAATCAATCCAAGGGTCCAAAGCATGGAAGATTAACATGATAACAAATAAGCGCTATCTTGATGAGTCGTGGCGATGTCAAACCCAGCCCTGAGAAAAATATAAACAAAAATAACAACCAAACAACCGAAAACTACCAAAAGGCAGATATAAACGTGCCACAAAGACAGATGAATGTGTCACAAAGACAACTTTATTCTTATTAAAAAACTAAAAAAATTAAAAGACAACCAACGTTTGACAACTAACATCAAAATCGATACCGTCGTCGGTTAAACAAAATAAAAAAATTAATTTGATCTATAAAAAATAATACAAATTGTAAAAAAAAAAGGGAGAAAAAAGGAGGATTCATAAAACAATCTTAAAAAGGTATAAAATAAAATAAAAAATCATTAGATTTGAGTTAATCCTAACTCATATATTATTACTTTATTTAGATAAATTTTATATATTTTTACCCCTAAATAAGATTTTATCATTTGGTTTGTACATAAATAAACATTTATTTAAGGTTAAAGATTTAATTATCTTAATGTTGATTGTATAAGTTAAAGTTGGAGTTTATTTGAAAATCAATTAAATATTAAGGTATTATCATAGTACAAAGTATTAAAAAGTACTTACTGAGACACACAAGAAGTACAAAAATTATCTAAATAAAATGATAAAATTCATGGTTTTTCTAATTAAATATAAATTTAATCAAATATTATTTTCCATACCTTATCCGGATAAGTTTAGCAAAAGTTGAATTTTTAGGGTTTGTCATTTACTGAGGAGAACATGGTAGGAAATGACACAATGTAATTAATACCAACCCTTTTAGCAATCAAAGCTATGGCCCTCACTTTTGCCTTTGAAAGGATAAAAGTGACATTTCCTTCAACATATGTGGAGCAAGGGAAATTCATGGGAGGATTGGGAGGTATGATTTCTTCTTAAAGGGTAACTTTTTATTTTCTTTTCTCTTTACACTATCTTTAGCAATTAAGAAAGGATAATTTTTACACAAATCAAATTACGTTAATGATTAAAAAGATGGTTGTTATATAGATTCGACCACTAATGATTATATGTAGGGATGGCAAACGGGCGGATCGGGTGCGGATACCTCCTCCCCCATCCCCATACTCACCTAATATTTTCAAATCCACCACCCACCCACCACACATGATGGGTAAAATTTTTCAAATACACACCTGCCCATGCGGGTACATTCTCAAATCCATCCCCACACTCACTACCCAACTGGAAACGTGCCCGGCTAAACCCGCCTGACAGTAACCGTAAGTTATACATAAGCAACAAACATAAAACAAACACGTCCATTAAGAAGCATAATAAAATAAACCAATGATTATCTGAGTTAAGTATTAACATAGATCTTAAAGTACATAAATTATAAGTTATATCTTATTCAATATTCAGATTTATAAATTAGTCTCTAAAATTATACATAAATTCAGAATGGTCCAAAATTTAATGGGTATTTAGTGGGCGGGCGGATGTGGGGTGGGCGGATGTGGGGAAAGTAATGTCTCAAACCCATCACCCGCCCACTACCCGCGACGAGTACCACTTTCTAAATCCACACCCGCCCACTACCCACTAAAGTTATACCCATCCCCGCCCCAATTGGAGCGGGTACGGTGCGAAATCCACGAAATTGTACCCGTTTGCCATCCCTAATTACAGGGTATTTGAACATTCATTGTCAAACGATTGAGAGTTCCTAGAACAAATACTATCACTTATAATCATCCCAGATTAATAAAAAAAAATAACTTTTAGTCCATTCAGTATAGTTCGATTATAACTGTTGATGTAGTAATATCTAGAAAGTTATGGGTTTAAGTGCATTTAAATACAATTATCTTGAACTCATTTAGTGACCTCATGATAAAATCATCTAAGTAACTTTTTAAAGGTTTTCTATGTTAAAGAAATATAAAAATGTGATGTAGAAATGGTAGACTTGGCGGGTGGCAATGCACTATTTGGTAGCCAAAAATGGCACCATCCAATATGGGACCATTACATGTATGTCACACAACCCTTTAGAAAATGCCAAGATTTAAATTTAAATTGTGCCCCACTATTGCCATCAAATTTCCCCTTCAATGAACCCATTTTTCCTATCTTGATAGTGAAACCGAAAAAGATTTAGTATATCATCTCATTCTTAAATTTTCTTTTTAAATTTTGATCGCTTATAGTTTTTAAAGTAATAATATAAAGAAGAATATATGTTTATTGAATTTTAATTTAATTAGTATCATTGTTGACGTGATATTTTAAAGATCGTGAATTGAAATAGTTTGAATATATGATATTCTATGATATTTAGTTGTTGGTAAGAGAAAATAAAATAAAAAGATTTTAGAGTAATGATATTTACACACATAAATGAGAGAACTATAACCTTTCTGAAATGGAAAGGTTCCCCTAAAGTCATCACAAGTGGGAGTTGCTTTCATGCTCTCGACACCATGTTATGGGCAACTACCTTATCATATGCAACATTCTACTATATATATATATATATATATTAAGAACTGTATAAGAGAATACAAAGACATTTTATCTTAAAGATATTTGATTTTTTTACCGACAAGGAAATTAAAATATAATTCATCGAGTGACAACAGTAGTAAAATGAAAAATTATTTTCTTTAGAGATTTTGAGTGCAAATAATTGTGTTTATAGAATGTATTTGTCTTGTCAATACGTTTAATAAAATTCTAAACATATATTATCTTTTAATCACCTCGGACTATTAAAAAAAACTAAAATACCAATTTTAAGAAAAAGAAACTATCACATTAATTAATAAATTTTGTGGGTTTATTTTAAAAGTTTTTGGCGCTGTCTCCGTGATAAAAAAAATAAAATCGAAGAAAAAAAAGATATGTGGTAGATACGGATGCCCTTGAGTCGTACAAGATTAGAAGAGTTTCATAGAGGGAAAAAAAACTCATTTAAGATTAGATTTCTTTACCATCAAGTAACTGATCTTATAAATAGATAAAATGGATTAAGATTATTGTAAGTCGAGAATTCATAAGACAACTTCTGAATCTGGGCGACTCTATTGGGAAAAATGATTCTTGAACACTTTGAGGCATATTTTCAATAGGTAAAGGGGAAGATTCAAATCATAAAATTAAGATTTTATATTTTACTCCACGAGACCTTCACAATGGTATATCATGAATGCTCGGACCGGTGAAGTGAAGAATGAGCAATCGATACTCAAAATAAACTACTTGTGAATTATGTTGAGGAAAATAGAGAGTTTATACCACAAAATGGTGGGATAGCAAGTGTGGGAAGTATATATATATATATATGAAACAACTTGAACGTACGCATAGAGATTCAAAACTTAACGTTAGATATAATTACGAAGAGAAAATAAGTTAGTTCATCAAAGTGAAACCACACAAACAGTTGGATATCAAAATTTTCAAACAGAAAAGCCTTTTCAATCCAAGCTTTGTACAGGGTAATGCTAAGATAATCATACAACGACCAAATTTTCTACATACAATTTTCTTTTCTATAATTCCCCAGATTCCAGAAATAAACAGAAGAAAATCTGAGAGAATAAAAAGAAAAGAAAAGAAAAGAAAAGAAAAACCCTAAGCAACTCACAAGTCATTTATTAAATTTATTCAAACTTGAAGAACATTAGAGGCCTAAACACCAGGAAGAACTAACCAGTAATTAGTCTCACTGGCGCTGAGTTCGAAAAGGAACCGAATGGTTCAAGAAAACAGCAGCTACTTGTTGTGCAATGGAAAACCAGGTCCAGCAAGAAAGGATTATAGTATTAAATTGCAGTTGTAGTCACGATTAGGATCGTGATATCACAATTAGAAGTGTTACGGTGGTGTTACGACTGCAATTTAGTACTGTGGGAACGATGCCCTCTTCACGAACCTCCCTTTCATTCGAGGCCTCTTCTCAGCATTCAGTTTCCGAACCTCGTACCTTATTCTCTTCGAGAACAACCTCGTCCTTCTTTTCTCTCTGTATCTCGACACTCTTGCTTCTCTTCCTCCATCTCCCATTGTCAGAATTTGTCCTCCCATGCAAATCAAACCACCATAGCTATGGCGAGCTTCTTCTCCTTCATTTCCCTGCAAATTTGTAGCCAAATTCATTGTAAACACAGGTACATGTAGGGCGTAAAGTAGAAAGCTTAAGCTTACTTACCATGCAATCGGTCCAGCATTCGTTGGGGTTAAAATCTGGTCGGCCACCGGACGTCCACGGGGAGCCTTGGGTTGCCCAGGAAGAGATGATTGCTTCATAATCTAAGCTCAAAAATGGTTTCTTCTTCTTCGTTTTTGCTGTATTCTCTTCGTATTCCACTCCCCCTTTACTCTTCTTTACATCTTCCTTTACAAACTCATCCTCTCGGCCGCAGGTTGCCGGGGAATCATAGTTAAAGCTTAACTCAAACGGTTCGAAACTCTCTTCATCTTCAACCTTCACTTTACCGTTTACCATTGAACAGTCTCTAAAGTCCTCTTTGGAGTCGATTAGGCCCACCTCCTTCATTGCGAAGGACACGTTCTCGAGACCCTTACCGAGCAAGCTATCAACATCGGCGGCAAACTCTGCAAGATCCATCTCGGAAGGGAAAAACCAATGCGAACCATCAGCCAATAAAGCTTTAGACTCGGTCGCAGTGGCAGCTTCGTTTGACGTCGTGGAAGTGCATAATTCGGCAACAAAGGGATCAAATATCGGCACCCTATAGAGCAACTGCTCCTCTTCATTCTCTTCATGCGATATCTCATCGACACCGATTTCCGGCACGATAGAAACGGGGTCGTTCTTCCTTTTGGAGCCCTTCAGGGGTCGCTTCGTCCTTGCCTTTTTAGTAAACCCTCGATCCCAAGACGGCGAAAAGCTCTCCGATGACTTGTACGAAGCGGTTTTCAGGAGAACTCGTGTATGTCTACGAGCAAGCGGATTCGCCGAATGAACCGAGGAATCGCAGGCTTGGCAAAGGAAAGCATCGTCGGGAGCACAGTACCATCGAGCCCTTCTCTTTATACAGCTATCACAAGCTCTAACGTGTCTGGCACCAACGGCGTTGTCCATCTTCTTCTTGGTAGATAACATCGGAACCCAACTAAAAAACCCCGCTTACCCTACTTCAAATCAAACACAAAAGAAAAGGAAAACTGGGGATTCAAACATCAACAGGGAAATGTTGAATCGATGCTTTATCTGCAGAGACCTTAGAGTGGTACAATTATTTGTATATGTGACCCACAAACTACTGTTTTACAGCATTTTTAAAGGCCATTCCATGCACTTTTGGGTCCATTCAACAGGCCTTATCTGGATTCCCATTGGTCGATGCTGTAAAGTTGATCTTAATCTCTGCATTCTCATTGGCTACATCTCTGATCGAGGGGATTTCCTGTGGGTCCGAAGCACCAAGGACGTGGGAATGAGTCATTTGAACCCATCCTACTGTTTCTTTGCCAATCTTTTCTCTTTCCTTCTGCTAGGGTTTTGAATGAGACAGTTTTGTTTCTGAGTCAGTCTAACAGTTGCATTGTACCTCTTGTTGCGAGTAATCGGATCCCTTTATGATGGTCCCCTCTTTGCGTTCTTGCCATATCCGTTTTCACTTTCTTGATGCTTTGGTTCTTGTGTCTCAGTACTTTTGTATCTCACTGCAACAGGGTCATGCAAACCAGTGTAATCTTCACACTTATGTTTACATGGATTATAACCTATCAAGTGACCTCGGATCAAGAATAGTATTATTCTCCGAAGAGGTTTTGGAATCGAGCAGAATATGTATATATTGTCGATGGTTAAGAAATATTTTTAATATATATTATATTTTAATTAACCCAAACTATTAAAAAAAGTACACAAATGCTCTCCGATTATATGATATTGCTTTGTTGAGTCATTTGATTATTAAAAGTTACAAAATGGTCCCCTAACTATAGAACATTGCTTTGTTGAGTCCCTTGATGATTAAAAGTTACAAATGGTCACCCGACTAATCATATGTTACAAACTCATCATTTTTTGTTAAAAAAAATTGATGACAGTCTGAGCTGGACGTTAGCATATTGAATGAGATAGTTTATTCGTTTGAAATTTTGGAATCAACTTTTATCATATCACAATCAACAAGTTAACGTCAAACCCATAATACCGTCAATTTTTTAATAGAAAATGGACTATTTTATAACTTTTAATAGTTACGAGACTCAACAAAACAATACCCTATAAACAAGAGATCATTTCATAACTGTTAATAGTTTAGGAACTCAACAAAAACAAATCATATAGATGGTAGACTATTTGTGTTCTTTACCCTCTAAAAAGTTTACACGGATTATACCCGTCGTTTTCATTTCACTAAAATCAAAGATGACTAATGAATAACAATGTTTGAGCATGAAAATCAGTGAAGATTGCTGTAATTACCTTCTGGTTTAGTGCTGTCAAGTCGAATACATTAAAGACAGCAAATTATATCTCGAAATATAATTTGATTTTTAAAGATTTTTTTTGTTAAAAATAGACGTCTGAAGGTTTTTAATTGTACTTTTGAGTGTCTACCATTATATTTTTTTAATTTTTTATAATAAATTTTTTTATTAAAAAACCCCATCTCCCTTCTCTCCCCCTCATGTTCTCCTCCCTTGCAAACGGCCAAAGGTCAATTGCCATGGTAGATTGCCACGGTCAACAACAACAACTGACCAAACAGCAAACAACCAACTGTCACATCCGATCAAACGACCGATTAGCATGATCAAATGGATTTTTAGGGATATGAAACCCTAAAACAAAATCATTCATTTATATCATTTTTAATGTTCAATCAGTTGCGAAAGTATGGAGGTTTTGGTCGATCACACGTCGTTGGGTGTTTAGTCGATTGATGGTGTTGGTGGTGGCGGTGGCAAAGAGATTAAAATTAAGGTTTTAAAAGTTTTGATTTTTTTCAAGATCTGAAAAAAATTAGTTCTTTTGGAAAAAATATGTTTTTATTTTTTATTTTAAATAAAAATGCTCAAAATTACCAGAACGTGACACGTATCACTCAACGGAGATTTTTAACGACAGTTAACACCCAGACACCTAAAAGTGTAACGTTGGAAATATTAGACACCTACTTTTCACGAAAAATTCTTTAGGCATCAAATCGTAGTTTGAGATGTAGTTTAGGCACTTATTTTTGTATCAAGCCAATTTCAGAACACACTCAAATAACTATCCAATATACAAACTCAAATAAAAAGATTCAAATTCAATTATAAAAATGAAAATTAAAATAAAACACATAAATTTGTGTAATAAATTAGTAATAACCTTCACTTGATTTAATTTGTGTGTGTGTGTTTTTTTATAAATATTTTAATAAGATGGATTGCCGAAATCAGACACACTTGGAAAGAGGGAGGAGTCCATATCCTTGTTAACCCACCAGAGGTAGGCTTGTAAACCAACCGAACGTTCAGTGAATCGTTCGTGAACCATTTGACGGAAAGTTCGTTTATGTTCGTTTATTTATTAAACGAACGAACATAAACAAGATTTTATGTTCGCTTAATTAAATGAACGAACACGAACAGAGTGCTCGTTCGTTCATTTACGTTCATGAACATTCGATAATATGTTTGTTTATGTACGTTCATTTATGTTTAGTCTAATCTCTCTGGACCCATTTAAAATGTTAAATCCCTAAAAATTTTAATCTGATAGCCATAAATATTTTAAAATTAAATTAATTTTAAATACATAAAAATCCCAAAATAATTAAATATAATATAATCCTAAAACTGTTAGGAAAGAAGACAAAATATTTTCATTTATTTTAGTTTACGTTCGTTCGTTTATGTTCTTTTAACTTTGTTTATTGTGTTCGTTTATGTTTGTTCATTTGTGTTCGTTTATCATTTAAATGAACGAACACGAACAATGAACGAACACAAACAAGCTACATTCCTTAACGAACGAACAAGAACAATAACTTTTTTGTTCGTTTATGTTCGTGTTCGTTTATTTGTTCGGTTAAAGTGAAACGAACGAACATGAACATACTCTCGTTCGTGTTCGTTCGGTTCGTTCAATGGCCTAACCAGAGGAGCTCGAGAGTCTGTCTCAAGCAGATAAAGTAGGAGAAGGTTGTGTTAGAAGATAGGCTAAACGTCGTCGTTTCTGATGTGTAATAAAAAGACAAGCTTTATACGTATAAAAGTAAATAACTCGTTCACACACATAATTATTGATATTTTATTTTACATGATTATTGTTTTCAATACCGATCACTTAAAGGAATAAACAAAAGCTTCTAGACACATAATACCAAAAAAAATACAAGCCACAAATTAAAATTTATAATTAACATTTTTTTTGAATTAATCATTGGTAACCGATCTATTAACCGACTAATCCAGATCGAGTATTGCAGAGGTAAAGACGACCCTCTCAACCCAGTTTGTTTCATTTGCAAACGCTATAATTCGAACCTCTGACATTGCTTAAGGAACCTAATGCTTCATCCAACTAGACGAACTGGTTGTTGGTATAATTAACACTTATTTAATTCATAAACCGACACACAACAGTTTATGTCAAGTCTAGCACGACCAAGACTGTTCTTGGTACATCTGTGGAAAAAAACAGGGTTTACTTGTGGGTTTAGGTCTTTCAGCACGCAAGTTGATGGGATTAAGGTAAATTGGACAGGGTGATGTGGAGATGTGATCTTAAATGCCTAAAAATCAAACACACAAGAAAAATCTTGTTTTGATTATTATTTATGAGCTTCAAAAATATGATGTAATTAATTAGGGATGGATTCAGAATTCTAGTTCAAGATAATAAAGTATATTTGACAATAAAAACGGAAAGAATAAAATCAAAATAAATCAAAACTTGAGGGTCTAAATAGATATTTATCTTTATATATCTTTTAATAATAAAAGTTTGGGGGGTTTGTGTAGGGGTGTTTGGAGATCACATAAAGATAGAAAAGAAATGAACAAAATGATCATTAAACAGTTGCCTAAGTTATAACCAGCTCTAGGGATGGCAAAAAAACCTGAACTCGACGGGGAAAACCGAAAATCGAATTAAATGGGTCGGGTTCGGGGATGATAAACGGAGACGGGGACGGGGACAGGGAAAACCCATTTATTTTAAACGGGGACGGGGACGGGGACGGGGACGGGTTTGGTAATCCCCGCCCCGATTACCCGCCCCGATACCCGACCCGATAAATATTAAAAATAATTATTTATATATATATATAATATTAATAAATTTAATTTAAATAAAAAATATATATTTATATATTTAATTTAAATATATATATATATACCCGGCCCGATTCTCGGCCCAATACCCAACCCAATACCCGGCCCAATACTCGTTTAAATAACCGTTTATGCTAAACGGGGATACCCGTTTCCCCGCGGTTTTTCCCAATTACCCGACGGGGATCCCCGTTTAAATCCCCGCGGTTTTTTAAACGGGGACGGATATCGGTTTTTTAAACGGGGACGGGGACGGGGGACCAATACCCGGCCCGAACCCGGCCCGTTGCCATCCCTAACCAGCTCCCTCCTTATTGATAATGATTCTCTGTCTAAATCAAAAAGAATAAATCATTCATCTAAAGTTAACGACCGTCTAAACCGCCGTAAACTGCCACTTCATCCATTGTTCATCAACATTTGATACGGTGAATGTAGATCGGACTTCTTAACAAATAGAATTAGTCAAAATGCATAATTCCAACAAGCTTAAAATCAGACCACCGGAAACTAGTATTATTCTTTCTCGTTATTCCATTTATGATTCTAGAGGGTCATCGCAACATTTTGTAGGACACTTATTGGTTAATAAGTTCCTTATTAAGTTTGGAAACTACATAACAAAAACGATACACGCCATCTGAGTTTCATGGAAAGCAGCAGTAATATTTGCATGCGAGGAGCATTTAAAACTCAATAAACGACTCTTAGGTCAACCAACGGAGTTGGTTCAAATGATAAACAATTTGATATTGCTTAAGTAAGGTCTCTTAATCGAGTCCTTATGTATGCAGAAAATTCCTGCTGTGAGACTCACCCATCAAAATCAGTTGTACGATCCGGATCGATCCAAATTAATTAAGATGAAGCCTTGGATCTGGAGGGCAACCAAAAAAACGACTCTTAGGTCAAAGGATGGTGATCAAACGAAGAATGAATAGGTCCCAAAAATTTAAGACAAGCTGCCATCTTCTTTAATGGGGTAGGTCGCCATAGGTGGGCATTGGGTGGTTCCTTTTTCTTAATTGCTCGAACAAGCCATGCTGGTAGCATGAATTGGGTAGCTTCCGGACTTTCTCGAAGCATGCAAAACGTAAATGGATGTGGTTTTTAAGGGTAAACTATGCAACTCAACACTTAATTATTTAGTTATTTTACTTTTATTACTAATCTTTCATTTTTGTCAATTAGACTATTTACTATTTTTTTATTAATCTAATTAAAGTATAAAGCAGTATTTATTCAAAGATAATTTTCAACCTTTTTGAGATCGAACGCTCCCACACCATGCATTCACAATGCTCGAACTCAGGTTATTAAAGAATAATAACACATCCTTTACCACGGAGGTTAATTGGTTCGTGCTACCACCTTACTATTTATATCTAATCGAGCAACTAACCGTTAATATTTGACGGAAATAATGATGTGACAATTTATAAAATTGACATAATTATATATTACTTATACATTATATCAATTGGTATAATATTTACAGCAACATTTATTTATTTCTTAACATTATTAATGATATAGAGACAAAGAAATAAAAACATTCCAATGATATTTAACTTTTAATATTTTTATATGTTTAAACAAAAATAAGTTTAATATTTCTATAATTTTAAAGTAAATTTAATATTTTTAAATGAAATTTATGGAAGAAATCAAGTAATATAAAAATAAAAATATCTTATATTTTTAAATAAAATATTTTAATTGTTAGAATTTCTTTTTGGTGTGTTTTTATATTATTTTTAATTGTTTTAAAGTTTAATTGATTTAGTTTAATATTAGAATTTTTTTAGTTATTTTTCCCGTTAATCTATTTTAATTTTTTTCCTTGGTTTAGTTATTTATGTTTAGTTATCTTATGCTCATATAAAAATATTATACTTATTTTGTTTAGAATATTAAAATATTTTTTATATTACTTGATTTTTTTCATAAATTTCGTTTAAAAATATAAAGATGTGAATTTTACTTTGAAATTATATAATTAAAATTTTTTGTTTAAAAATATAAAAAAAAAATTATAGCCTAACCTTTCAAAATGGTCAAATAAAAATAGAAAAAAAACCTAGTTTTCTCTCGTTTGTGTGCCGCTCATTTCTTTTCTTTTTCGTTTTTGTTGATCGGCGGCAACACCGACTTTAATGTTGGTTGTCAACCGCATGTATTCTTTATTATCTTTTTTCTTCTCTGTATCATATCTTTATTTTCTTTTGTTTTTCGATTTTTCAATAAGTCAGATTGTGTTACACGCTTTCATTTGACTTTATGACACGTTTTCTTATGTTTTTTGGCATGTTTTTCGGTTCTTTGGCTATTTTTTCGTTTATTTTTTTTACTAAGGGTTTATTTGGCATCGTCGCGACTGATCAAGATGTCGCTTATATGATATCTTGTTGATATTCCCTGCTTTGGACCCTCGGATTGGATTTGGATACCCGATTTGCGTTCGTGGATAGCTTTTTACGTCGCTCGAGTCTGATTTGCGGTTCGTCAGTGGTCTTTCAATAGTTTGATATCTTTTTGTGGTTCGTTTGCCGATGAGATGAGATTTGTTTATATCTATCTTTGTTCGAGTTTCTTGGTTAGATCTAATCTTTCCTTGTAAGATCCTTATGTGATCTTAAGTTGTTAGTTTTGTTTCAATGATTATATGAAAATTTTCCTAATTATGTACTTAATTTACGATTGTAATTGTAAATATTTATTATAATTTGAGATATATCATATTTTGAATAAAATTAGTTATTTTTATAAATACATAAAAATATTAAAAGTTAAATATCATTTGAAAGTTTTTATTTCTTTGTCTCTCTATCACCGATGATGTTAAGAAATAAATAAATGTTGATGCAAAGAATAAATTTGTTGCTCGACTAAACGTGTAACTAAGTAAATTTTATGAATTGTGATGTTAATATCTCAGTCAAGTACCCGTATTTTAATGAGTACTATATGCAAACCCTATGCCTGAATGGCTGAATCTGTAATATATATTGACATTAGATTTCCATTTATTCATGCTTTTCTTTAATGGCAGCCATTCAGTGGCATCAACAACTTACAGCTAGATGCCCTAAAACCATATTAATTCCCAACAAATAAAGAGTCACCCAATTAACTGGTTGACAACTACATATATAGTAACAGGTCACATGCCATTAATCAGGACAGACCCTACATTCAAAGGGATACCAAACTGGACCAAACTGCATTAATATTTTCCGGTTTTATTTTGAGGACGAAATTTTCGAACAAGGTATACATTAATTAATACACACGAAAGGTGCAATGATATCAGGTATATATGCAAATTGCAAACTCAAGAAAGAAACGAATGTGTAAATGAGGTTAACAGGAGAAATTAATATGCGTAAATTCAGCCCCATGTGTTGTTGTTGTTTTAGCCCTAGAGCTTGACGACTTCAGGGATGTGAACCGGGTACCTTTCGATGCAATCCGCCCATGGTCCGTCTGTTGGGGTCTTGATGGTCCGGTTGCACTTCCATACGGCGCTGTTACACTTGAATCCGCTCCCGAATGCGATCTGCCACACCCGGTCGCCTCTTTTCATCCGGCCCTTCGACTCGATGTAGCTCATCTCGTACCATAATGACGACGACGACGTGTTACCGAACCTGTGCAATGTCATCCTCGATGCCTCGACGTGCTCGGGGGAGAGTTGCAGGTTCTTTTGGAGTTCGTCGATGACTGCCCGGCCACCGGCGTGGATGCAGAAGTGTTCGAACGCTTGCTTGAAATCGGGAATGTAAGGTTTCCACTTCGGGTTAAAGATCTTACGTCCGATGAGCGTTAAAAGGAAGAGGATTTGCTCCGATGCCGGAAGGACCAAAGGGCCGATAGTGGTGATGTTGGATTTCAAAGCGTCACCTGCAATGGCCATGAGATCTTTGGACAATGATATCCCGACGTTTCCTTCTTTGTCTTCCTCTTCGAAAACACATCGATAGGCCTTATCGTCGGCGCCTTTGTGTGTTCGAACGACGTGGACGAGACGATACTTGGCTCGCCACCTCTCAGAACGGCGGTTCGACAAGAGGATGGCGGCGGCACCCATGCGGAACAGGCAGTTAGGAAGAAGCATGGCTCTTTCCTTCCCTTGGTAGTAGTTCGGAGTGATGATCTCGGTGCTGACAACCACCGCATTAGAATTCGGGTGCACTTGAAGAAGATCGCGAGCTAAATCGATCGAGATCAGCCCAGCGCTGCACCCCATTCCCGAAAGATTAAAGCTCTTTATATTACTCCTCAGCTTGTACTTGTTGATCACCATGGCGGACAAAGACGGCGTCGGAGAAAACAGACTACAATTCACGATGAGAATATCGATATCTTTAGGTTTCAACCCCGTTTTTATAAACAAAGAATCCATAGCTGAGAATATAACAAGCTCCGCCTCCCCTCTCGCAGCCTCCATCGTCGGAGTCGGCGGAATATAATGAATCGCCGGGGGCAAACAAGTCTCCTCACCAAGACCAGACCTTTCAAGAATCCTCATCTGAAACTCAACGCTCTTCGGGTTATTCCTCAAGTTCAACCTCGAATGCTCCATGAAAGTGGCGAAAGGAACCCGACAAGTCACCGGAGGCTTGTAACATGAGTAATCCACAAGGTAAATACTTCTCGGCTTGGACATGAAGTAAACAGTAACGACAAAAATGACGACAAAAGAAGAACACAGAACCTGAACAAGATCGAAATGAAGTGAACCCCAGAGATTAACAATCTCCTCGGGACCTAAACGAACAACTTCGACAACAACTCCGACCATGACGGGGACAAGAATAAGTGCAAGAATGTGATTGACGAGGTATTGGTAGCCGAGCTTAACGTACTTGAGGTTACACGAGGCGGAGAAATCAGTGAAGATAGGAGGCATTGTTGTTTGTGTGAAGGTGAATAATGGGATTAGTTTTTTTTTTTTTTTTTTGTAAGGGAAAAAGAGGCGGAGGGGATTTAAGGAAGAAGAAGAAGAAGGGGCAGATGAGAGGAGTAAATGAAAGGAGACACGCCACTCAACGCTAAATTAACGCCCATTAATATTTCCTAACTCCCTTTGCATCCGATTTGTAACTAACACCCCTTACTTTCATCAATAAGCTCACTTTTCGTGTATCTGTCTTCTGTAATTTCGTCGCTTTTATTCTTTTTCATTAATTAATCAATCATGGGGATCTTAACTCCACTGCTCACTTGAACCGGTTCCATCCGATAATTGATAAAATAAAAGGTAAACTACATATTTAGTACATAAACTATCAGTTTTAGTCTTTTTCAGTACCTAAACTTTTAATTTTTTTAAACTATGGATAACGTTTAATTTTTATTTCATTTTAGTATATCGCCGTTCAAAACTTAATGGACGGGGGTATAGCTCTGGTGGACAAACAACCAATCTGAACAGTGGACCACGAGAGAATGATGAGTTAATCAACATAGTCCAGTTTCAGACCCATCAGACGGTTGACGACGGAGATCAAATGATGAAGAAGTCGAAGATTCTATCACCGATTTGGGGATATTGAGACACTTTCCAATGAAAAGGAGGCCATAATCACATTAAGGGGTCGAAAAGGTGTGTGCTGGAAAGTTTGGACATCATCGGTCGACGGATGCGACGGTTGATGATTGTAGATGCATCACCCAACGAGCCCATCCGCTAAGTTTTTAACGACATGGTACTAAAATGAAACAAAAACTAAACATTATGTATGATTTTGGAAAAAAACGATAGTTTAGATACTAAAGTGAACTAAAACTGATAGTTTAGGTACTAAACGCACAACTTACCTTAAAATAAAATTAAGGGTAAATTGTACAAATGATCCTTTAACTATAGTTGTTGCTTTGTTGAGTCCATCTAATATTAAAAGTTACAAAATGGTCCCATGACTATATGACATTATTATGTTGAGTCTCCCAACTATTAAAAGTTATAAAGTTGTTACCTGACTATTCATACATTCCAAACTCGCCTTTTTTTGTTAAAAAATTTGCTATCGTCTGAGCTGGACGTTAACTTTTTGACATAAAACAATGCCTATAACCAAAGAACATTTTTTACCATATATATCACAATCAACAAGTTAACTTTCAACTCAGACGACTGTCAATTTTTAACGAAAAATAACGAGTTTAAAACATATGAATAGTCATGTGACCATTTTGTAACTTTTAATAGTCAGAGAACTCAACAAAATAATATCATATAGTTAGGGGACCAATTTATAACTTTTAATAATTAGAAAACTCAATGAATTGATGTAGTATTGTAACACCCCAATTTAGGGGCTAAATTTAAGAAAATATAAATTGGTGGATTTAATTTGGTATTTTGAAAGAAATAAGGGATTAAATTGTAAGATTTCAAAGTTGATAGACCGTTTTAAGAAGTGCAGGAAGTTTAGTGGCTAAACTCTTGGTTTAGCCATTTTTAATTATGAGATGTTATAAACCCCCAGACTCCCGTATGTTTCTGGAAAATTTTCCAGTTTTCCTCTCCCGTTCTCCCTACTTCCAACTCCGATCTACTCGCCGTCCGACCTCCAAACGACAAGCCGAAACAACCATCGTGTTCGTTGTCAACCGAGGAACAAAACCCCTCAAACCTTTCGTCGTGAATCATCGCCGTTCGTCGTGAATTTCAGTCGGAAGTATCGTCGGTAATAACTCGGTTTTAGTTGGGTTTTCATCGATTCACGACGATCGGGTCATCCGTTTACGACACCTCCCACACCATCGTGTTCCTTGTGCCGTTCCGAGTCCACCGGTGTTCTCCTTTTTCTCCGACGGCGGCTGCGCGTTAAGAGGTGAACCGGTCAAACTTCCCGATTTGTTGAAATCGAGCTCTCCGCCGTTCAAAATTGTGAACCGAGCTTTGTAAGTATCTCGAAATCGCTCAAAATAATTTTTAGAAATTTTTCCGGGATTTTATCACTGTTCACGCGCCCCCACGCGCCGCCACTGCGCGTGGGGAAGGGAAAAGTGACCGGTTTGACCGGTTTTGGAACTGTTTTGATCGGTTTGACCGGTCACAACCCGACCCGACCCGTTGACCCGACCCGACCCGTTTACCGACCCGTTAACCGTTGACCCGTTGACCGTTGACCGGAGTTGACCACTGTTGACCAAAACTTTGAATGGCTTTGATCGGGCATTAAACGACCTTTGACTTCGACCGAGTATACCTATCCTGACATTTTTCGACGTTCCAAATCCGATTCCGCTGTCCGTTTTTCGAAATTCAAACCCGAAGGCCTCGAAATTGTCAGTCAAACCCGTTGACTTTGATTTTGACCAAAAATTCCAAATTTCCGAAAAGTCATATTTTATGCTTTCAACGTCTTGAATCCGAATCCGATGTCCGTTTCGCCAAATTCGAACTCGGTAAGCCGTCTTTCACTGATTTATCACCCGATTCGATCCGTTTATCGTAATTAAGCTCCGTTTCTGATATAATTTATGTTGATATGTATCTGAGGAATTATTGGAAGTTGAATTGAAGATCAAAGGCGTTCGAATGGAATTTTTATGGTCGATCAGTATTGCACGGAAATCGAGGTAATACTTTACTACCTCTTTATGCTTTATAGAACATGTTGGTATTGGTAAATGCATGAATGGAAATGTTTGGTCTTATATGTGTAATAAATGAAGATCTACACTAGATATGAATACGGTAGAAAATAGATAACTGAATATGGCTCAGATGACTATTATAAGAAATTGGAGGACAGTTGGAATTAAATTACAAGTTCTGAAATTAAGTGATAAAAGAATCAATCATGGATTGTAGATTATAATTTATCTCATTAAAGGTACTTAGATGATAAATTATGAGAATATTTCGATTAGGTAAAATTACGAAATTACCCTTATGGTGGAAAATGACAAGAATTGTCTCTGGAAGTAGATTAATAAATCTGAAAAGAATTATTGATCTGCTAAAACTATTCATGTGCATAAGGAAATGTTAGTTTTACTTGGAAATTATGGATAACCGGTTTTTAACACCAAGAGGGTTTATGCAAGATACTATAAGTCTGTTAAGGAATCACTTCAAGATCAGAGAAGGTTCGGGAAAGCAATTAATCATAGGATCTCTAAATTATATTATTTTCGTTAAAAGCTAATATCGAAATTATCTGGTTAAGAAATTACAGAAATACCCTTAAGAGGCTGAATAGTCTGAGTTAACCCTGAATGAGAAAATACTTAGAGGATTCGTACTTAAGTCGATTAAGTACATATTTGATTGTTAAGATCATGACTTAGCAAGAAAATTCATGATATTCCGTTTGTAAAATTTGAGAAGACACTTGACTCGAAAATATCCGAATAATGAGTAAATACTTGAAGAATAATTTAATGGGGTATTTTGCTGTCAGAATTGTTTGAAAGGACTAAAGTAAAAGATATAAATTGGAATTAAATAATAAGACCGAATGGAGGAAAAAGATTGAAATACCGTGGATCTGTAAAATGACCAAAATACCCCTGTAATGGAAATGACTCAAGAATGTCACCAAGCTAAGGAATGATTGGATATCCTCGAGCTCTGAAATGAATGGAATAAAACTGAACATCAAAATTACCAAAATACCCTTATGGCCTAAAGTAAGTAAATGTCTTGGATTAATTAAAGAATCCAAATAAGCATAGGTATTGGCCTACCTTTAAAAGTAATGGAACACAATTTAAGCGAGTAGATCAACCCTAAAGCTATGTCAATACCTGAATGACATAGATATTACTGGAATGCGTGTTCGTCTTCTTAAGTTTGACTCGATGATAAATTTTAGAAGTATTCAACTTAGTTCAACTCTGGATCGCATTCAGTACTAAGAATTGGACGTTTGCACGACAAATCAGCCACAAAGACCAAATTGAATGTAACGGAAGTGCAGCATGTGTCTGAAAAATCAAGAATGCTTGAATTACTCTGGAAAATCCCGAAGTATCTGGAATGGACTTGAATGCTAAATAAATTAAGTAACCACAAGGACTGAGGATTGAATAAGTGAGTTGGATGAATCTGGAAATGTTAATGAACATATATGATGTAATGTTCTTATGGATTATGAATTACAAAATCAAGTACGTCAGTATTTCATGATATGGTGAAAACGTGAACATGAAATAAAGACATTAGAAGATTTATTCAACGTTAATTTCGAAAATGAAATATGAACAAGAATTTGTGGTATTAAAGGGTAAATACCCTGGAAGGAAAATGAATTGACCAGTCGACATAGATTGTTAAGGTTCTGAATCTTCGTTCTCAAGTTGTTCGATTATCCGATCAATTGACATGGATGCAAAGGATTCTGAATACCCTTCTGATTACGTACAACTTCTGAAAATTGTCCGAATAAGATATGATCCTGATAATTCACATTCTGAATAACTGATGATTCCGTCAGTTATTGAACTTTTTACAATAGTGATTCTAAATTCTGACATTCTATCGGTATACTGAAGATCCATATTTCTCTACTTGCTAAGATTATCCAGTACCTTTGAATAATATTTGTAAACTCTGGTGTGTTCCCTACTTATATGAATATTTTATCTGATTTCTGATTTGAATTCTGTTTTGACATCTGATCTGAAATCTGTTCTGATTCCTAACCTGGATTCTGTTCTGATATCTGATCTGAATTATGTTTTGATTTCTGATATCTCCGTTTACCGACGGATAAATGTTTTATCTGGGGGTTTATTGTTGGAGGAAGATTATCTGCAGACTCCTCGGCTTTGTGCTCAGGGTCTAAATGGCATGTGCGGTTGGGTGTATGGTTCTGGGGAACCTACACATTTATGATGTGAACGGATGGGGGTATATATATATATGTTTTAAAAGATCTGTATCTTTTTACTGAATTTTTCGAGAACACACTAGAAAACCTATTCTGATCTCCTCAACTCAGTCATCCGAAATATTTCTCTGAACTGAAAGCTCATTGTCCGTTACCACCCGAAATATCAGTAGAATCTCTGCTCAGCATAAAAATATGTAAATGCTCAGAAGCAATAAGGAAATAAATATTTATCTGTATATGCACGTTCATCAGCATCATCTGGTAGTTCTGTATTAATGAGCTTTCCAAAGCTCACTCTATTACTCACCTTTTCAGGTTAAAAGAATTGTACCAGTGCATCTATCGACTTCAGTAAGGGAGTTCTTCCGGCGTTGTTGCAGAGTATGGTACATGTGATTAGGGGGCATGTAATTATATTTTGATTTATATACGAGTCTGGAAATATGTTTTATTTTTAAATAGTGACAAATGATTTTATAAGTTTACATGTTCTGATAAAAAGATTTAAATTTTCCGCTATTTTTACAATGGGTCGCTCCGGTGGCCCTAATGTGACTTCCCGGATCGGATCGGGCTACCCTTATCGGTCTGTGGGGGTTACATTTAGTGGTATCAGAGCTATGGTTTGAGTCAAAATTTTTCAAGATAGACCGGCCGGTCAAATGTCAAAATATGTCTGATCAGTACATGCCCCTAGACTGCAATCGTACCTCTCTGAGCCGGAACTCCAGGGCTGAGTCCCTATCTGTATTGAGTAAACCAAAGTTTCTATCTGCTAAGGCTATACTTGTACAAAAAGGAATACCAGTAACATCTGTCTAAACGCTGTAAAGTATCTCATGAGCCATGTGAGAGTTATTCATCTGAGAATTTCTGACTCGACTCCGGAAATGAAATTGAGATGTGTTGCTGCTCTACGAGCCTATTCACGTATCCAATGCTGAATTGATTTCACAAGAATAAAGTTGTTCTGATTATTTACTTGGACTGAGGGAGAATTCTGAAGAGATTGATTACTCGAGAAAATTTTAAATTCTTTTATTGAAATAAGGAAAATTTATGATAAGAATGTATGCTCAGTTGGTTAAGGATAAGTGGAGGAATCGTACTTTTATAAAAGCTATTGATAGATTTGAAAGAACTGATGGAAGTTTCATTTATGCAATTATGTGACATGAATGAATTTCGAGGACGAAATTTTTTTTAAGGAGGGGAGAATTGTAATACCCCAATTTAGGGGCTAAATTTAAGAAAATATAAATTGGTGGATTTAATTTGGTATTTTGAAAGAAATAAGGGATTAAATTGTAAGATTTCAAAGTTGATAGACCATTTTAAGAAGTGCAGGAAGTTCAGTGGCTAAACTCTTGGTTTAGCCATTTTTAATTATGAGATGTTATAAACCCCCAGACTCCCGTATGTTTCTGGAAAATT
This sequence comes from Hibiscus syriacus, assembly GCF_006381635.1. Taxonomy (NCBI): domain Eukaryota; kingdom Viridiplantae; phylum Streptophyta; class Magnoliopsida; order Malvales; family Malvaceae; genus Hibiscus; species Hibiscus syriacus. The sequence continues at coordinate 148,472 of NW_024062436.1, forward strand.
TTCAAGTTTTCCTCTCCCGTTCTCCCTACTTCCAACTCCGATCTACTCGCCGTCCGACCTCCAAACGACAAGCCGAAACAACCATCGTGTTCGTTGTCAACCGAGGAACAAAACCCCTTAAACCTTTCGTCGTGAATCATCGCCGTTCGTCGTGAATTTCAGTCGGAAGTATCGTCGGTAATAACTCGGTTTTAGTTGGTTTTTCATCGATTCACGACGATCGGGTCATCCGTTTACGACACCTCCCACACCATCGTGTTCCTTGTGCCGTTCCGAGTCCACCGGTGTTCTCCTTTTTCTCCGGCGGCGGCGGCGCGTTGGGAGGTGAACCGGTCAAACTTCCCGATTTGTTGAAATCGAGCTCTCCGCCGTTCAAAATTGTGAACCGAGCTTTGTAAGTATCTCGAAATCGCTCAAAATAATTTTTAGAAATTTTTCCGGGATTTTATCACTGTTCACGCGCCCCCACGCGCCGCCACTGCGAGTGGGGAAGGGAAAAGTGACCGGTTTTGGAACTGTTTTGACCGGTTTGACCGGTCACAACCCGACCCGACCCGTTGACCCGACCCGTTTACCGACCCGTTGACCCGACCCGTTGACCCGTTGACTGTTGACCGGAGTTGACCACTGTTGACCAAAACTTTGAATGGCTTTGATCGGGCATTAAACGACCTTTGACTTCGACCGAGTATACCTATCCTGACATTTTTCGACGTTCCAAATCCGATTCCGCTGTTCGTTTTTCGAAATTCAAACCCGAAGGCCTCGAAATTGTCAGTCAAACCCGTTGACTTTGATTTTGACCAAAAATTCCAAATTTCCGAAAAGTCATATTTTATGCTTTCAACGTCCTGAATCCGAATCCGATGTATGTTTCGCCAAATTCGAACTCGGTAAGCCGTCTTTCACTGATTTATCACCCGATTCGATCCGTTTATCGTAATTAAGCTCCGTTTCTGATATAATTTATGTTGATATGTATCTGAGGAATTATTGGAAGTTGAATTGAAGATCAAAGGCGTTCGAATGGAATTTTTATGGTCGATCAGTATTGCACGGAAATCGAGGTAATACTTTACTACCTCTTTATGCTTTATAGAACATGGTTGTATTGGTAAATGCATGAATGGAAATGTTTGGTCTTATATGTGTAATAAATGAAGATCTACACTAGATATGAATACGGTAGAAAATAGATAACTGAATATGGCTCAGATGACTATTATAAGAAATTGGAGGACAGTTGGAATTAAATTACAAGTTCTGAAATTAAGTGATAAAAGAATCAATCATTGATTGTAGATTATAATTTATCTCATTAAAGGTACTTAGATGATAAATTATGAGAATATTTCGATTAGGTAAAATTACGAAATTACCCTTATGGTGGAAAATGACAAGAATTGTCTCTGGAAGTAGATTAATAAATCTGAAAAGAATTATTGATCTGCTAAAACTATTCATGTGCATAAGGAAATGTTAGTTTTACTTGGAAATTATGGATAACCGGTTTTTAACACCAAGAGGGTTTATGCAAGATACTATAAGTCTGTTAAGGAATCACTTCAAGATCAGAGAAGGTTCGGGAAAGAAATTAATCATAGGATCTCTAAATTATATTATTTTCGTTAAAAGCTAATATCGAAATTATCTGGTTAAGAAATTACAGAAATACCCTTAAGAGGCCGAATAGTCTGAGTTAACCCTGAATGAGAAAATACTTAGAGGATTCGTACTTAAGTCGATTAAGTACAGATTTGATTGTTAAGATCATGACTTAGCAGGAAAATTCATGATATTCCGTTTGTAAAATTTGAGAAGACACTTGACTCGAAAATATCCGAATAATGAGTAAATACTTGAAGAATAATTTAATGGGGGTATTTTGCTGTCAGAATTGTTTGAAAGGACTAAAGTAAAAGATATAAATTGGAATTAAATAATAAGACCGAATGGAGGAAAAAGATTGAAATACCGTGGATCTGTAAAATGACCAAAATACCCCTGTAATGGAAATGACTCAAGAATGTCACCAAGCTAAGGAATGATTGGATATCCTCGAGCTCTGAAATGAATGGAATAAAACTGAACATCAAAATTACCAAAATACCCTTATGGCCTAAAGTAAGTAAATGTCTTGGATTAATTAAAGAATCCAAATAAGCATAGGTATTGGCCTACCTTTAAAAGTAATGGAACACAATTTAAGCGAGTAGATCAACCCTAAAGCTATGTCAATACCTGAATGACATAGATATTACTGGAATGCGTGTTCGTCTTCTTAAGTTTGACTCGATGATAAATTTTAGAAGTATTCAACTTAGTTCAACTCTGGATCGCATTCAGTACTAAGAATTGGACGTTTGCACGACAAATCAGCCACAAAGACCAAATTGAATGTAACGGAAGTGCAGCATGTGTCTGAAAAATCAGGAATGCTTGAATTACTCTGGAAAATCCCGAAGTATCTGGAATGGACTTGAATGCTAAATAAATTAAGTAACCACAAGGACTGAGGATTGAATAAGTGAGTTGGATGAATCTGGAAATGTTAATGAACATATATGATGTAATGTTCTTATGGATTATGAATTACAAAATCAAGTACGTCAGTATTTCATGATATGGTGAAAACGTGAACATGAAATAAAGACATTAGAAGATTTATTCAACGTTAATTTCGAAAATGAAATATGAACAAGAATTTGTGGTATTAAAGGGTAAATACCCTGGAAGGAAAATGAATTGACCAGTCGACATAGATTGTTAAGGTTCTGAATCTTCGTTCTCAAGTTGTTCGATTATCCGATCAATTGACATGGATGCAAAGGATTCTGAATACCCTTCTGATTACGTACAACTTCTGAAAATTGTCCGAATAAGATATGATCCTGATAATTCACATTCTAAATAACTGATGATTCCGTCAGTTATTGAACTTTTTACAATAGTGATTCTAAATTCCGACATTCTATCGGTATACTGAAGATCCATATTTCTCTACTTGCTAAGATTATCCAGTACCTTTGAATAATATTTGTAAACTCTGGTGTGTTCCCTACTTATATGAATATTTTATCTGATTTCTGATTTGAATTCTGTTTTGACATCTGATCTGAAATCTGTTCTGATTCCTAACCTGGATTCTGTTCTGATATCTGATCTGAATTATGTTTTGATTTCTGATATCTCCGTTTACCGACGGATAAATGTTTTATCTGGGGGTTTATTGTTGGAGGAAGATTATCTGCAGACTCCTCGGCTTTGTGCTCAGGGTCTAAATGGCATGTGCGGTTGGGTGTATGGTTCTGGGGAACCTACACATTTATGATGTGAACGGATGGGGGTATATATATATATATATGTTTTAAAAGATCTGTATCTTTTTACTGAATTTTTCGAGAACACACTAGATAACCTATTCTGATCTCCTCAACTCAGTCATCCGAAATATTTCTCTGAACTGAAAGCTCATTGTCCGTTACCACCCGAAATATCAGTAGAATCTCTGCTCAGCATAAAAATATGTAAATGCTCAGAAGCAATAAGGAAATAAATTTATCTGTATATGCACGTTCATCAGCATCATCTGGTAGTTCTGTATTACTGAGCTTTCCAAAGCTCACTCTATTACTCACCTTTTCAGGTTAAAAGAATTGTACCAGTGCATCTATCGACTTCAGTAAGGGAGTTCTTCCGGCGTTGTTGCAGAGTATGGTACATGTGATTAGGGGGCATGTAATTATATTTTGATTTATATACGAGTCTGGAAATATGTTTTATTTTTAAATAGTGACAAATGATTTTATAAGTTTACATGTTCTGATAAAAAGATTTAAATTTTCCGCTATTTTTACAATGGGTCGCTCCGGTGGCCCTAATGTGACTTCCCGGATCGGATCGGGCTACCCTTATCGGTCTGTGGGGGTTATATTTAGTGGTATCAGAGCTATGGTTTGAGTCAAAATTTTTCAAGATAGACCGGCCGGTCAAATGTCAAAATATGTCTAATCAGTACATGCCCCTAGACTGCAATCGTACCTCTCTGAGCCGGAACTCCAGGGCTGAGTCCCTATCTGTATTGAGTAAACCAAAGTTTCTATCTGCTAAGGCTATACTTGTACAAAAAGGAATACCAGTAACATCTGTCTAAACGCTGTAAAGTATCTCATGAGCCATGTGAGAGTTATTCATCTGAGAATTTCTGACTCGACTCCGGAAATGAAATTGAGATATGTTGCTGCTCTAGGAGCCTATTCACGTATCCAATGCTGAATTGATTTCACAAGAATAAAGTTGTTCTGATTATTTACTTGGACTGAGGGAGAATTCTGAAGAGATTGATTACTCGAGAAAATTTTAAATTCTTTTATTGAAATAAGGAAAATTTATGATAAGAATGTATGCTCAGTTGGTTAAGGATAAGTAGAGGAATCGTACTTTTATAAAAGCTATTGATAGATTTGAAAGAACTGATGGAAGTTTCATTTATGCAATTATGTGACATGAATGAATTTCGAGGACGAAATTTTTTTTAAGGAGGGGAGAATTGTAACACCCCAATTTAGGGGCTAAATTTAAGAAAATATAAATTGGTGGATTTAATTTGGTATTTTGAAAGAAATAAGGGATTAAATTGTAAGATTTCAAAGTTGATAGACCGTTTTAAGAAGTGCAGGAAGTTCAGTGGCTAAACTCTTGGTTTAGCCATTTTTAATTATGAGATGTTATAAACCCCCAGACTCCCGTATGTTTCTGGAAAATTTTCCAGTTTTCCTCTCCCGTTCTCCCTACTTCCAACTCCGATCTACTCGCCGTCCGACCTCCAAACGACAAGCCGAAACAACCATCGTGTTCGTTGTCAACCGAGGAACAAAACCCCTCAAACCTTTCGTCGTGAATCATCGCCGTTCGTCGTGAATTTCAGTCGGAAGTATCGTCGGTAATAACTCGGTTTTAGTTGGTTTTTCATCGATTCATGACGATCGGGTCATCCGTTTACGACACATCCCACACCATCGTGTTCCTTGTGCCGTTCCGAGTCCACCGGTGTTCTCCTTTTTCTCCGGCGGCGGCGGCGCGTTGGGAGGTGAACCGGTCAAACTTCCCGATTTGTTGAAATCGAGCTCTCCGCCGTTCAAAATTGTGAACCGAGCTTTGTAAGTATCTCGAAATCGCTCAAAATAATTTTTAGAAATTTTTCCGGGATTTTATCACTGTTCACGCGCCCCCACGCGCCGCCACTGCGCGTGGGGAAGGGAAAAGTGACCGGTTTGACCGGTTTTGGAACTGTTTTGACCGGTTTGACCGGTCACAACCCGACCCGACCCGTTGACCCGACCCGACCCGTTTACCGACCCGTTGACCCGACCCGACCCGTTGACCCGACCCGTTGACCGTTGACCGGAGTTGACCACTGTTGACCAAAACTTTGAATGGCTTTGATCGGGCATTAAACGACCTTTGACTTCGACCGAGTATACCTATCCTGACATTTTTCGACGTTCCAAATCCGATTCCGCTGTCCGTTTTTCGAAATTCAAACCCGAAGGCCTCGAAATTGTCAGTCAAACCCGTTGACTTTGATTTTGACCAAAAATTCCAAATTTCCGAAAAGTCATATTTTATTCTTTCAACGTCCTGAATCCGAATCCGAAGTCCGTTTCGCCAAATTCGAACTCGGTAAGCCGTCTTTCACTGATTTATCACCCGATTCGATCCGTTTATCGTAATTAAGCTCCGTTTCTGATATAATTTATGTTGATATATATCTGGGGAATTATTGGAAGTTGAATTGAAGATCAAAGGCGTTCGAATGGAATTTTTATGGTCGATCAGTATTGCACGGAAATCGAGGTAATACTTTACTACCTCTTTATGCTTTATAGAACATGTTGGTATTGGTAAATGCATGAATGGAAATGTTTGGTCTTATATGTGTAATAAATGAAGATCTACACTAGATATGAATACGGTAGAAAATAGATAACTGAATATGGCTCAGATGACTATTATAAGAAATTGGAGGACAGTTGGAATTAAATTACAAGTTCTGAAATTAAGTGATAAAAGAATCAATCATTGATTGTAGATTATAATTTATCTCATTAAAGGTACTTAGATGATAAATTATGAGAATATTTCGATTAGGTAAAATTACGAAATTACCCTTATGGTGGAAAATGACAAGAATTGTCTCTGGAAGTAGATTAATAAATCTGAAAAGAATTATTGATCTGCTAAAACTATTCATGTGCATAAGGAAATGTTAGTTTTACTTGGAAATTATGGATAACCGGTTTTTAACACCAAGAGGGTTTATGCAAGATACTATAAGTCTGTTAAGGAATCACTTCAAGATCAGAGAAGGTTCGGGAAAGCAATTAATCATAGGATCTCTAAATTATATTATTTTCGTTAAAAGCTAATATCGAAATTATATGGTTAAGAAATTACAGAAATACCCTTAAGAGGCCGAATAGTCTGAGTTAACCCTGAATGAGAAAATACTTAGAGGATTCGTACTTAAGTCGATTAAGTACAGATTTGATTGTTAAGATCATGACTTAGCAGGAAAATTCATGATATTCCGTTTGTAAAATTTGAGAAGACACTTGACTCGAAATATCCGAATAATGAGTAAATACTTGAAGAATAATTTAATGGGGGTATTTTGCTGTCAGAATTGTTCGAAAGGACTAAAGTAAAAGATATAAATTGGAATTAAATAATAAGACCAAATGGAGGAAAAAGATTGAAATACCGTGGATCTGTAAAATGACCAAAATACCCCTGTAATGGAAATGACTCAAGAATGTCACCAAGCTAAGGAATGATTGGATATCCTCGAGCTCTGAAATGAATGGAATAAAACTGAACATCAAAATTACCAAAATACCCTTATGGCCTAAAGTAAGTAAATGTCTTGGATTAATTAAAGAATCCAAATAAGCATAGGTATTGGCCTACCTTTAAAAGTAATGGAACATAATTTAAGTGAGTAGATCAACCCTAAAGCTATGTCAATACCTGAATGACATAGATATTATTGGAATGCGTGTTCATCTTCTTAAGTTTGACTCGATGATAAATTTTAGAAGTATTCAACTTAGTTCAACTCTGGATCGCATTCAGTACTAAGAATTGGACGTTTGCACGACAAATCAGCCACAAAGACCAAATTGAATGTAACGGAAGTGCAGCATGTGTCTGAAAAATCAGGAACGCTTGAATTACTCTGGAAAATCCCGAAGTATCTGGAATGGACTTGAATGCTAAATAAATTAAGTAACCACAAGGACTGAGGATTGAATAAGTGAGTTGGATGAATCTGGAAATGTTAATGAACATATATGATGTAATGTTCTTATGGATTATGAATTACAAAAGCAAGCACGTCAGTATTTCATGATATGGTGAAAACGTGAACATGAAATAAAGACATTAGAAGATTTATTCAACGTTAATTTCGAAAATGAAATATGAACAAGAATTTGTGGTATTAAAGGGTAAATACCCTGGAAGGAAAATGAATTGACCAGTCGACATAGATTGTTAAGGTTCTGAATCTTCGTTCTCAAGTTGTTCGATTATCCGATCAATTGACATGGATGCAAAGGATTCTGAATACCCTTCTGATTACGTACAACTTCTGAAAATTGTCCGAATAAGATATGATCCTGATAATTCACATTCTGAATAACTGATGATTCCGTCAGTTATTGAACTTTTTACAATAGTGATTCTAAATTCCGACATTCTATCGGTATACTGAAGATCCATATTTCTACTTGCTAAGATTATCCAGTACCTTTGAATAATATTTGTAAACTCTGGTGTGTTCCCTACTTATATGAATATTTTATCTGATTTCTGATTTGAATTCTGTTTTGACATCTGATCTGAAATATGTTCTGATTCCTAACCTGGATTCTGTTCTGATATCTGATCTGAATTATGTTTTGATTTCTGATATCTCCGTTTACCGACGGATAAATGTTTTATCTGGGGGTTTATTGTTGGAGGAAGATTATCTGCAGACTCCTCGGCTTTGTGCTCAGGGTCTAAATGGCATGTGCGGTTGGGTGTATGGTTCTAGGGAACCTACACATTTATGATGTGAACGGATGGGGGTATATATATATATATATGTTTTAAAAGATCTGTATCTTTTTACTGAATTTTTCGAGAACACACTAGAAAACCTATTCTGATCTCCTCAACTCAGTCATCCGAAATATTTCTCTGAACTGAAAGCTCATTGTCCGTTACCACCCGAAATATCAGTAGAATCTCTGCTCAGCATAAAAATATGTAAATGCTCAGAAGCAATAAGGAAATAAATATTTATCTGTATCTGCACGTTCATCAGCATCATCTGGTAGTTCTGTATTACTGAGCTTTCCAAAGCTCACTCTATTACTCACCTTTTCAGGTTAAAAGAATTGTACCAGTGCATCTATCGACTTCAGTAAGGGAGTTCTTCCGGCGTTGTTGCAGAGTATGGTACATGTGATTAGGGGGCATGTAATTATATTTTGATTTATATACGAGTCTGGAAATATGTTTTATTTTTAAATAGTGACAAATGATTTTATAAGTTTACATGTTCTGATAAAAAGATTTAAATTTTCCGCTATTTTTACAATGGGTCGCTCCGGTGGCCCTAATGTGACTTCCCGGATCGGATCGGGCTACCCTTATCGGTCTGTGGGGGTTACAAGTATAGTTGGGGGACTATTTTCTTACTCTACCCATATATTATCAATATCAATCAAGAATATTTACTCAACAAATGAAATATATTACAAACAGGGTAAAGTATAAATTTGATAACTAAATTTTACTAACTTGTTCCACTCACTATACTTTAAGACTTTTCAATTTCTTTACTAAAGTTAATAAACTGGGGTTTTTTGGTCATTCAACCATTTCCTCACTAACGACATTAACTTATGATTTTTTTTAGTGGGTAAATTACAAAATTAATCATTAAACTTTACTCTCTCTGTTGTTTTGCTCGCTATACTTTTAATTTTTCAATTTAATCATTGAACTTTATACATTGGATTTTTTGTCACTCCTCTGTTAATAGAAAAAAAAGCCACGTCATAACGTTGTCAGTGAGGAAACGACTGAGTGACCAAAAAATCCAATGTATTAAGTTCAGTGAGGAAATTGAAAAACTTTAAAATATGGTGAATGGAATAGGAGAGTAAAATTTAATTACTAAATTTGTATTTTAGCCAATCAAAAATGATTATGCGTTTATAAAGTTAAGTTCAGTGAATTAATCAATATCAGTCAACTAGTGCTTTAACTTCAATTATACTCATCATGTGTGGATGATACACTCTTGCACTTTTCATACAATAATATTTACTCTCTGACTAATGTTTACCTACATTACAATTAACATAAAATTAATTATTAATATATAAAATTATATAAGTTTAAAGTATTTTAAATAAATAAATAAGTAGTGAATTTATTAATTTAATCTACAATGTATTTATTATCTCTTTTTGTTGACAACTTCTTAATTAGCTGACCTTATTCTCATATGTAATGGGGTGAGAGAGATGTAAGGTAGTAGGTTGCCCCCAACGCCAGGTTGATATCAACTTCCGTATAAGACCTCCGGCAGTCAGAATTATGAATTGCCCACCGTGAGACTCGATCCCACGACCACAATATCTTGAAATGACATAATTAACTAATCCTAGCCAGTTTGAAGGAAGATACTCCAACATCGAAAAATCGTAGGCAATCCCAAAAACTAAGTTAAAATTTTGGAAAGAAAGAATTTGAAGGTATTTTCACACATTAAAAAGAAAGCTTTGGAGGTGTTTCATAGTTTTAAAAAGATAGATACATGTCATTGTGCCGTTAAATAATTAACCGTAGAGTGATAAAAAAATATATAGTAATATCAAAGTTGAGTGATCAAATTAAAAAAAAAATTAAGTTTAATAACCAAAACAAAATTATAATCAAACTTAAGTGGTAAAATTTATAATTTACTCTTAACTTAAATAATACCATAAATGAAAAGGAAGAGGCTTGGTCGCAGGGACGAATACAGACCTTTGCTCGAGAGAACACCAGAGTATTAGCCCTCACACCAAGCCTGAGCCCAGTGTCATCACACAATAAACTATTAAAAGTTACAAAATAATCCATTGACTATAAGATATTGTTCTGTTGAGTCTTTCAACTAGGGTTGTAAACAAGCCGAGTCGAATTCGAGTATTGTTGAGCTCGACTCGATTTAAAAACTCTAAAAATGAAGTTTGACTCTGCTCGATAACTCGTGAGCCTAAAATTTCCAAGCTCGGCTAGAACTCGAAATCATGAATTGAAGCTTGAAAAAGCTCGAAATAGAAAACAAAATCATAAACTTAACTCGATTGAAGCCTCGAACTCGAACCTAAATCTTAAATACATGAAAATCTTATACTATTTTTTTTAAAGAAATCAACACATAAATGTTAATATTATTAATAATTTATTTTTAAAAAAGAAAATCTTAATAAATTATATTTTTTAGTAGCTCACGAGTTTTTCGAGTCGAGTATCAAGTAGCTCATTTCAGCTCTTTAAGAACTCAAGTAGAGCTCGATTTGAGTTCTTTCGAGTCGAATATTTATCGAGTTTTAACCAAGTTGATCTCGAGTTGCTCACGATCAGTCTCGTCTCATTTACAGCCCTACTTCCAACTATTAAAAGTTGATATTAAAACTGTTTTAGTTGTATTTTGTTGATTAATTTTTCGTTTACATTATGTCGTAGAGCCAATGCTTGAAAGCAATGGCGATTCCAATAGAAAAAATTAAAATATGATTTAATTATATCTCAGTTAACATGTTAGCGTCCAACTCAAACGATCGTTAATATTTTAACAAAAAAAGATGAGTTTGAAACATAAAATAGTCGAGTGACAATTCTGTAACTTTTATTGGCCGGAGAACTGAACAAAACATAACAACATCCAAAGTCAGAGTACCATTTTATAATTTTTAATAGTCAGATAACTCAACAAAACTACGCTCTATAGTTAAGAGACCATTTATGTACATTACCGTTTTGAATCTTAAAATAAAACTTACTAATTCGAATTAATTTAATATTTTTAACTCAACTTGACTTAATTAAATCGAATATTGATGTTTAGATATACATCTTAATTGGCCCTTCGTCTCTAGTAGATTCAAAATTTTACGCGGAGAGTCGGAGGCGGCCGCCTGACGAGTGGACTGAATGGCCTAAGGACCAAAGTCGTCAGAGAAATTCCAAAACATATCAACTTGGTTTCTATTAGGAATGGCAACAAGTCGGGTTCGGGGTGAGTTTTGCTCGCCTCGTTCTCGACTTGATATCCGACAAATTTTTTATTAGGGTGTCTCATCGAGAATTTTTTTTGTCTCGTTCTCGAACTCGAAAATATTTTATATATAAAAAATATAAAATATTATATATATATATAATTGGGTCGGGGTGAGGATACCTTGACCCGAGCCCGACCCGAAAAAATCCTCGAAAAAAATTCCTGAATCCAAACTCGACCCGAACTTGACCGGGTTTCAGATTTCCCCGTCGAGTTCGGGTCATACTGCCATCCCTAGTTTCTATTTTCAATACTAGCAAAATATTAGTACTTAAAAACAATTTAATTCAAAAATATTACAACAATCAGTTGATCTAGTGGGATGAGGTACTGGTTTCTTTAAGCAAGGTCAGGGATTCGAATCCTGACATTTGCGAATGGAGTAAACTGGATTGAGAAAGTCACACTCACTTCTATAATACCTGATCTAGATTAGTCGGTAAATAAATTAAATATTAGTGATTAATTAAAAAAAACAATTTAATTAAATTATAGATGAGTCATCTAAGTGCGGCTCCCCCTATTTACTAAGATCTGATAATGACTGATTACACCCTTTGCCTTTGTTTTTCTCGCCCTCTTCCTTGCATCATTGTCATCTACATTTACCCCTTTTTGTTTTTTTCCTTCTTACAATTTTACCCTTCCCAAATTCCACTTTTTCCCTTCAATAAACATTCTTTTGTATTGAGAGAAGGGTAAACTACAGGTTTAGTATCTAAACTATTATTTTTGTTCTGTTTTGGTACTTAAACTTTACTCTTTTTTTTGAAATCATGTCTAATGTTTAGTTTATATTTCAATTTGCTACACTACTAGGGGTGCTTAACCGGTTGAGTAGTTCGAACTCGACTCGGTCACAACTCCGTAAAAACTCAACTCGTACTCGAGCTCGACTCGAGACCTTAACAAGTTGAGCCGAGCAAAATCCAACTCGACTCAATAAGTTTGCGAGTAGCTCGTTATTTTTTTTTAAGTATATTCTTTTAGCAGTTAACTTAAAAAATTATTCCATTCAAAAAATTACTAATTTACTAATAGATTAATAAAAAAGATATAAATTGGTAATCTATTACCTTTTTAATAAACAACAAAAGAATATTGAATTATTATTTAATATTTTACTACACTTAAAAATAAAATTAATCTTTTTTATTATTTTAATGTATTTGTGGATTGTTATTTTAGAGTTTAGGCTTTGAAATTACTTCATACATTCTTTTGATAATTTTTTGGTTAAATTTATTAATTTAAGATTATATTAAGCTCTATATATTATTAGAAGATTTTACATATAGTTAAGAAAATAAGGTAAAAATTTCAGTGAGTTTAACGAGCATCGAGCTTAACAAGCAACAAGTAGAGCAACAAATTTTATTAATGAGCACGAGTCGAATCGAGCAACAAATTTTTTAACGAGCACGAGTCGAGCACTGCCCAACTCGTGATCGACTCGCTCGATAAGCACCCCTATACACTATCGTTAAAAAAATTAACAGAACTACCAACTTAACATTTTTTATTTTCCCCCAATGATGATGTGACATTACCTTATGGTGACACATCGACATCACCGTTAAGTTTTTAACGGTGGGTCACCAAAATAAAACCTAAACTAAACGCTAAGTATGATTCTAGGAAAAAAAATAAAGTTTGGGTATCATAATGGATTGAAAGTGATAATTTGAGTACTAAATGTGTAGTTTGCCCTTTTAAATTATCTATGCATTGCCCCAGAACCGACTTGTCCTGATCGTCCGCGTTCTGCCCTTAGCATGAAGAACAGACCAACTCCCCAACAAGCAAGTTGGAGACAAGAAACCCACTTAAAAACAAACAAATAAACAAAGTCGTTGTCATTTGTTATTTTCCTTTTATGAAAAATTCACCTATCTAACTAAATGGTCGATATTTATCGTCTCTACAAATATAATATATGCATATCTTTAGAGTTCAAAAATGTATTTCTAAGTCCAACTCGGTTTAATTTTCAACGATCATACTATAAGAAGATAGTGTCGGTATATTGTTGGTGGTATATCTTCCCTAGTTGTACCGAAGAAATCAACATACTTCCGAAGATACTTCTCTACTCGTAACCACGAATAATAATTCACTCGTTCGTTGAAGTCTTCTTATGCAAGACAAAGTCCTTGTCCATCCATTAATCTTTGACAAGACCCTCAATAAATAAAAATCTATCAGTATCAAATCTATTATCAGGTGATCATATTTATACATCATGTCAGCTTACGAATGTCATACAACCTTAACTCTAACATCAGTAATTTTAGTATATAAATCACCAGACAATACTAAGAAGAGATCAAACCTTCTACATTGTTCATCTATTCGAATAAATCTAAAAAAGAAACCAAATATCAATTATTGTTTGAATTTTTACAATCGATTACGACTCTCCACTCAAAGCAGATAACTCGTCTACAACTAAGCCTAAGCCTCTGAAAAATTAAAACCTAAAATTGAATGTATCGTCCACAAGTATTGACTAAACTAACAAATGTTAATAGTAAATTGTGACAGACAAAAATGACGAAAAAACTATGACAATTAGGCACATAAGAAGTTTATCATTAATGTAATCTAGACAAACATTTTATATATTTAACACCGTGGTTAACCACATGATTGATCATTTATGTTTGTGTTTCGTCCGTTTTTCCTCATTGATTTAAGAAAATATAGTATATGATTACTTTTGTTTTTATTTAATTAAGATGAGGTAACCAAGAGTTTATTGTCGTTAAATATTTTGGTATAATCACACATTTGGTCCATGTTATTTACATATTTTCTCAATTTAGTCATGCTTCTAATAAATCAAAATATATTTCATCCTCCAATTGAATGATGTCGCATTTCAGTGATACCACTTGTCACCATTGATTGAAGGACTAACTTGATTTTAATTTATTATATTTATTGTAAATTAATATATTTATCATTAACTTAATTTAAAAATATATATTTTATGTTGAAAATTTTTGAAGTTAGTCCTCCAACCGAATGGTGATACGTGGCATCATTCGATTGGAGGATTAAATTTATTTTAATTTATTATAAATATGACTAAATTGAGAGATTATGTAAACAACATAGACCAAATGTGTGATTATACTAAAATACCACATCACCTTATATGTTAACTGTTAGCGACAATTAACCCGTGGTGACAACATCTTAATTAAATAAAAACTCACCATATCTTAATTAAATAAAAAGAAAAGTGACCATATATTATGTTTTTTTAAATTGGTGAGGAAAAGTTGATAAAACACAAACATAAGTTATCAATCATGTAGTTATCCCTTATCATATTATTTATATTATAAGATATTAAATACCTTAAATGAAAATTGTAGGGACAATAAAGTAATTCCACTTCAACTCGTTCACTCTCACGAGGAGAAAAATACAAACCAGACAACTGAAGCTTGATCTAAATCCCATAGGCCCTTCTACCCCAAGTCCTAGATAGGGAATAATCTCTCTTCAAAGTTTTCAACTTTTGATTACCTGTACTCATGAAAAGCTTCAAAAATTTTCTGGGTTTCATAGCTTGAAGATTGGCCATTTCCTTTCCTGGTGATTTATGGGTTTCAGACATGAATGTTTCGGTTCAAAGTGAACAACTTTCTTGTTCCTCTCAGGTTATGGAATCTTTATGGATACCCTCTTCTTCCTCTGCTCTACAGGGTAATTCTCCTTTTCCTCTCTCCCCTGCTCTTTTTTCTTTCAATTTTTTTGGTTGATTGTTGTAAGTTTAAATTTCAACTAGCTACGAGGATGTTAATGGAGTTGAAATTACCACAGAGATGCCGTTGTTCCAACCGGTTGACGAAGAAGATAATGGAGATGATGATTTCAACGGATCGTACAACCCGCCGCGGAAGAAAAGGCGGCTGACAGCCACACAAGTTGAGTTTCTCGAGAGAAGCTTTGAGGTTGAAAACAAACTCGAACCAGACAGGAAGTTGCAACTCGCGACGGAACTCGGTTTGCAGCCCCGACAAGTTGCAATCTGGTTTCAAAACCGGCGTGCTCGGTTTAAGAACAAGCGCCTTCAAAAAGACTATGATTCCATGAAAGCTGGCTACGAGAAGCTCAAGGCTGACTATGAGAATCTCCTGAAGGAGAAGGATAGTTTGAGAAACGAGGCAAGACCAACCAAACATTTTTACAATTTTCTATCGATAATATGTTTTCGTCCGCTAACATTTTATAAATTCTTTGTTGTTAACATAAAATTTTACACATGATCCTGTTAGAACTGATTGTTCTATTTTCACTGCCCAATAGGTACTTGCACTGAAAGAGAAGGTGCTGAAAACATCTCCTGTGTCCCATGTGCCATCGTTGGAAGAAGCATGTTCGGCTAAAAGCGATGTTTTCGACTCGGATAGCCCTCGTTACGCCGATGGGAACCGTTCTCCATTGATCGATTCGTCGAACGTTTTTGAACCGGATCAGTCCGATAACTCCCGAGACGATGAAAATCTAAGCAAGAGCCTGCTGCTCCCGCATCCACCTATGTTCTTCACGAAGTCCGAACTCGAATTTTACTACGATGCAAATGCCAATTCATGTAATTTTGAATTACCGGTGGAAGATCATTCATTTTGGTCATCGCTTTACTAAGTCAAATAACACTTTACCTAAGATAATGTGTTGGCACTTCGATGTTTTGCACTTTTATTATGGTGCTTTCGAATCAGATATGTTCTTCTTTGCTTGCTCTGCATTTAGTGCTAAGTTCACCATAGATAAACCTTTAAAGATGACAACTTTTTTATCATTCGATCCGACTGTGTGCAGAAAACCCAGGAATTTGCATCACAAAGAATGGAAAAGATTGAAAAAAGAAGAATCTTGGTGATGCAAATTGGAAGAGATGAGAGGGAAAATCTTTGGTTAGGCAAGAGAATGGGAAAATATCGAGAGATGATTTGATTGGTCGAATATGAATCGCGTTGCATCATTCCAAATTCCCGAGGCATTCAGGTGCAGCAGTGAAGACTGTTGGGATCATCAGAATCTGATCTGATTTCATGGCTTTTGTGATAGGATCATGTGAAATTTTGCAGGCCCGGAGAAGTTTAATTATAAAATATGTTCACAATAATATATTTTAAATAAAGTATTTTGAGAATGAAAGGTTGACGAGAGTATAAAGGAGTCAATGAATTGATTAAATAAAAAAGAGTACATTTTTAGTAAAAAATAAAGAATTAAAGTTATAATGGTATTCTATAGTGGTATATGAGCCTGTGGTTAAAATTTAGTAAAAAAAAATAAACTTAAAATAAAAGATGAATTGAAGAAATAATAAAATTATAAAAAGTTGAGGGACTAAATTGAAAAGTAGTAAACTTATTATCAAAAAGAGGAATTGAAAGTACATATGTATCATACGATGATTTAGAAGCATGTGGTTCAAATTTAGTAAAAAAAAATAGACTTAAAATGAAGAAAGAATTGAAGACAAAATGAAATTAGGGATTAAATTATAAAACTGTCAAAATACTTAGTCAAATCTTTAGTTTTTCGAGTAACTCGAAATTTTCAAATTTTAACTATACTCAAACTCAAAAATCGAATTGATAATTCAAGCTGACTCGAATAACTTAAAATTTGACCAAACCGATTACGATTAGAGATGGCAACTGGTTGGGTTAGGGTCGGGTTTTTTGTCAAACCGACCCGTAAATGTGTATCCTCCACCCGAATTTGACCAAACCTGAAAATTTTATATCCTCCACCAGACCATACCTGAATTTCTAGAGTATAAATCTAACTCGACCCAGTATAAAATAAGGATTTAATTAAAAATAATATTTTTTTAAGAAATTACATTATTATCCTCAGGACGGCTCAGAGTTTTTCACCCTCCACCAAAACCCGACCCGACCTAACCCTTAAAAATCTGACTTGAAACCAAACTCGATTTTTTTTATAAAAAATACGACGCTATCAAATCAGATTAAAACTCATTTGATTCAGATTAAATTGACATCTCTACATAATATTTCTTGAAAATTGATTGAAATAAGAGTCGAGCAATAACTTTTTTTTCATCAAAATATAAAAAAAGAAAGCACAAAATGGATATGAGATTTCAACTCATTTCTCTCTCGTCATCTTTGACTCCAAATTAATAAATATTGTTAGAAAAATGTGATAAGTTGGAAACTTTGGAGCATATATTTTTAAGTATATAGATGGAAAATCAAATAATGAATTTATTGATTTATATTTGAGTAAATAACCTCAGTGACCGAAAATGCCTTATAATATACTATTTTGACCAACTTTTTTTCGATTTGCCAAAATAACTAACAAAATCTCAATGCGATCTCTAAATCGCAACGCGATCTCCAGTATCGCAAATCAGTTTCCAGATTCGCAACGCGATTCTGACTATCGCAACGCGATAATACAAAATCACAATGCGATTTTCAAAGCACCATTAGTATCGCAACGCTTATTTTATTTTCAAATTCCAAACATGAATATTAATATATCCCGTAATCGCAACTCATAACCTAAAACCCTAAATCACAACTCAGTCCCATCTCCATCTCTCACTCTCTACGGCGACATCCGTCCCCATCTCCGACGAAATCCGTCCCTATCTCCGGCGAAATCCGTCTATCTCCATCTCTCAGAGCCACCCTCACAATCATTCACGGTCAGAAATGGAAAATCAATCAAATCAACCACCGAGGGTTAGTTTTTTTAATTATTTTTATTTTGAATTTTTTGCATTATTATTAGGTTTTTCATATTGAAATTGATGATAAGTTTACTGGTAATTTCAATAATAGATTAACCATTTCACTTCGATTGCTTATTATATTCATTCAATTGCTGCCAATACTGCTAAATTGTTTAGTCTTTAACCCTGTGAAGTTAGTATTTGTCTTTGTTTTGTCTTTTGGTTGAAGTAATGCAATTCATTCAAGTTTCAATTTTAGACAATGACTATTTGAAACCGAGAATCGCAACGCGAAATGAAAATCGCAACAACAAAATCGCAACGCAATTTTAGTTTCGCGTTGCGATTTTCATTTCGCGTTGCGATAGTCATTTTCGTGTTGCGATTTTAAGTTTCAGAAAATATTCTTCTTCTGCAAATTGAAACTTGAATGAATTGCATTACTTCAACCAAAAGACAAATACGAAATTCACAGTGTTGTAAATTTAAGTTTGAAGAATAAACTACTACTACTCTTTATGTTTATTATTGTTTTTGGTATATATTCATAGTGTAGTTTTTGGTATATCTAACTTGGTATGTTTATTGTTTTTGTAGAACTTTTTTCGGCTCAATTGACCTTAAGGAATAAAATAAGCCTAGTCACTACAATTGCGTCGAAGCTTTCACCTGTACAAAGAAATTTTTTTGAGGATACTTGCTTCGGGCCATGGCTGAAAGTATAACAACCGGGTGGAGATGCTATGTTGACCCATTTGTGGCTTCAGACCATGACTAGCGATCTACCCGAGAGTATAAAACGTGGTAATGAAGAGATATGGTTTCATTTTCCACCGGTGCATACGAGTTTTGGCGCAGGAGGAGTTTTGTTTAATCACTTGTCTATGCTTCGGACAATATGATGTAGGTCGATACACTAGTCATATTACCCGCCCATCATGGTTATCCCGGGTTTTTCCTGAGCTATCAATGGAGAAGTCGAATTTACATATCAACGATTTGACGAGATTAATTAATAAGAAAGATGGTTTTACTCGGATGGATAACGTCGATGTTGTCCGAGTATGCCTTTTAGTACTTTTACATGCCAGCTTTTTAGGCAGAGAGGCCAGACAACCTATTCCTAAGGACGTAATATTATTGGTAGAGGACCTAAATGCATGGAACTTGTTTCCGTGGGGTTTGTATCTATGGAAAGCTACCTGGAATAAGTTGTCGTCTGCCTTTGATGACCGAAAAAGTTTGTGTGGCGATGATTCCAAATACACTTTGTTAAGCTTTATTTGGGCCTTTAAGGTAAGAATTTCTATATAATGTATCTAAAATTATAATTAATTATTTAACAATTACTAATGTTTGTGTATTATATTGTTTGTAGATTTGGATATTTGAGGCTTTTCCCGGTATGCAGACATATGCATTAAAAACTTCAAATGATATTCCTAGGGCTATTTCCTGGAAGAGGAAACGACGGCTGTTGGATTGGGAAGAGTTACTACGGTATACGACAATAAATTATGTAAGTTAATACAAATACTACCATATATAAACAAGTTATTACTAGTACACGTTTAACTTTGTTTGAGCTTTTATATTGTTAGGAGGCCAACACTCCATTACAGAGGCTGACACCAATAGAGGCTGAGCTTGCCACTGATTGGTGGTAAGCTAGTAAGCGTTTTTTTTTATGGCACAGATGATAAGCAGCCTCCACTTCGATAGCCATCACCTCACCCAGAGCCATCACCTGATCGACCACACTATACACATCTACAACAAGAGCCATCACCTATTCCGTCACATCATCGAGCCTCTTCTCCACCATCACCTCATGATAGGCGACCGGCAAAGATGCCACGACATTTATCTCCTTGTTCTCTACCTCCACCTCCACCTCCACGGGATGAGTTAGGGGAGTTACTTGATGAGGTGAATGCCTTGCGTGAGGAGGTCGGTACTTTACGCGATGACAATGGTGCATGGCGTGATGAGGTATCTACTTTACGTGGGGAGGTAGGCGCTCTACGTGAGATGGTAGCATCGTTGCAGAATAAGGTTCATACTCTACACAACGAGGTAAGTTTAATATTTTTCATATTTAACTTGATTTACTCGTAATTTCACTTAGATTAACCATTTCACTTAGATTGCTTAGTAAATTCATTCGGTTGCTGCCAATACTGCTAAACAGTTCTAAAATAACATTGTGAAGTTAGTATTTGTCTTTTTTTGTCTTTTGGTTGAAGTAATGCAATCCATTCAAGTTTCAATTTGCAGAAGAAGAATAGTCGCAACACGAAACTTAAAATCGCAACGCGAAAATGACTATCGCAACGCGTAAATGACTATCGCAACGAGATAATCGCAATGCGAATTTAGTTTCGCGTTGCGATTTTGGTTTCGCATTGCGATTATCCCGTTGCGATAGTCAAATTCGCGTTGCGATTTTAAGTTTCGTGTTGCGATTTTAAGTTTCAAAAACTATTCTTCTTCTGCAAATTGAAACTTAAATGGATTGCATTACTTCAACCAAAAGACAAAGACAAATGCTAACTTCACAGTGTTGCAAATTTAAGTTTCAATAATAAACTACTACTCTTTATGTTGTCCTTGAACATGCACTAAACCTATATGTTGTCCTTTTAAATGTTTATATAAGTGCTTACTTCTGGAATGTTATCTGATGCATTTTGTGAACTATGATAGAATAATGAATTGGGTGAATACCGTGCAAGTTTGAAACATATTTGTCTTTGTTTTCACTGTTTAATACCATGTCTGTTTTTGTAACACCCCAACCCGTACCCGACCCGAATACGAGTCCGAGGTGTCACATTGACTTTTAAAACCTTGACACTTAAAGAAAATTCCCGGGAAATTTAAAACTTTATTTAAAACAAAATACTTTAATTTACATAAAAGATACCACAAAATACAAACTTGATCAGAGTACTCATAATTAACGACTTATTACATGCCAACACTCTATGCACAACAAAATACATACTTTGTCGATTACTTCTGATATGATCTTCTAGTAAAAATACTATCCTTGCCACTTCTATTCTTGCTCTTCACGTTTCTTGGTACCTACGTGTAAATCACTTACACGCTAAGTCATAGACTTAGTGAGGCAATAAATGAACATGTAACAATAGATTCATAAATATGCATTTATACCATTGGATCATGACATTTCAATATGCATATATTTATTTCATATGACATATATAATCAGGTCATGCACACATGAAACTTACCTTCTTGTATCACTTTCACTTTAATTTATCTTTTAATTGTATTGCCCATGTATATTATTGAGAATAGAGGTATGTGAGTACATTGAGGTTGTGCACTAATGCTGTCTCCACAGCTCGTATAAATTCCCTCATGGGGCACCGAACATTTGTTCAGTATTCGTCCCGTAGGACCTAGCATCCCGAAAGATGTAATTTGTGTCCCGAAGGACTTGGCATCCCGAAGGATGTAATCTATGTCCCGAAGGACCGGGCATATGTCTTATAGGACATATGTAACCCTCAACTCTTGGCATGCCAACTATACCTATAGCTCTCGTATCATATACTATGGGCATTTATGATGAATACATTTATCATCACTGGTTCTTTCACTTCTGTCACATTCCATATGTATGTGTAACCATGTATTTCATATCATATCACATTTATCACGTATTGCATATTCATATGTCATTTCATATATTCATATATTCATATAGCTTATCTCATTTCACATGGTCATGTCTCATAGCATATATCACATATACATATAATCATGTATATCATATCATATATCTTATGTTTCATGCTCTTATGCCTATGCATATCATATAACATATATAATAACCTATACCCATTTCATGTATTCATGCATATATAAGAATCACAAATCAATTAACATTTTAAGAGTCACTTTTTACCATAGTAACTCCATCACTAGCTCATCGCAAGCCAATGTTCAATAATATAAGTACAATTAAAATTGCACTCACCTTAGCCTTGCTTTGATTCGATTATAATCCTTTGATTATTCCGGAACTTGTTTAGGCTCAATATCTACATAAATATAACATTTCAAAACAACTATCAGAAGCCTAAACCTTAAACTTGATGTTAACAACTTAAGCCAGATTATCGAACCCAATTTCATTTTTCCTTTAGGGGGGAATCGATACCCCCTGGACATTCTGGAAATTTTCGTCCAAGAGGGGGAATCGATTTCCCCTTCATAGGGTATCGGTTCCCTATGCCCAGAAATTGTATTTTAAGCCCGAAAATCATCAATTCTTCACTTAATTCTTCTATTTTAAATCCCTATCATGCCATTAAACTCAACTACCATTACTTAAACCAACTTATATCCCTGAAAATCATATATAACTTCAAAATCCTATCCTTCATATGTAATTCAAGAATCATACTCAAATTTCAATATGTTCTAAATACAATTCTAACACTTTATATTCCTTAATTAGCATGATGACAAGTCAAATTTAACTTCAAATTCAACTTATCAACTCTATTCCATGATTTCATATAAAAACTCGTTTTCTTAAATCTCTTATAACTTCTTCATCTTTTGATTATAAGACAACTTAAGCTTTCCTTAAGCTTAGTTATCATCTAATGATCAAAACCTAACCTTTAATTTAACAAATAACCAACAAATAGAAAACTCACCTTATGTTGTGGTTTCTCTCGTATGAAGGAAGAAGAAGAAAAATTCTCTGGATAATCTTCTTTCTTCTTATCCTTTCCCCCATATATATCTCTAACATAACATAATTTAATCATTTAATGATTAAATGACCATTTTGCCCGTTAATTCCTTTGATAATTACTAATAACTTTCAGGAAATATTTCTGAATAAATCATTAAACTATTTAAATATCCTACTTCAATCTCCAAACTCTGAAGTATTATAATTTAGTCACTAACCCGTATTTTGGGATGTTACATGTTTATTTACTGATTTATGTATTATTTTATTTTTAGCGGCCCGATAAGGTGGATGTTTTACGTCGTATTTTTCTTGCACGACAGGGTTCACGCATCAGATGGCGTGCACGTGTCATTTCGTCTCCGTTCACCCCAATAGTGCGAAGACTCCTTAAGATGAAGACTGACTCACCTGTCATCGTTCAAGAGGCCTCTCATATCGTTCAAGAGGCCCCTATCATCCCTCAAGAGTCCCCTCTCACCGTTCAAGAGGCCCATGTCATCGTTGAAGAGGTCCATCCCACCATTCAAGAGCCCGATTCATACGGCGTAATATGTCAAATTATTGAGAAACCTTGTCACGTTCCGGACATGATGGATGAGTGTTGGCTTTCGTATGAGTTACCGGCCAGTACCATTCCGGCAGATGAAGTGGATAGAAGAAAACTACCAGAAACAATTCTGGATAATACCCTTTGGGCTAAGACCGCAGTTGATTTTTATTTACATGAGCGGAGCCAGGGGTGTTACGCTGACATATACAAACTCAACGATGATATGTATTTGTTGCTTGATCGGTCTTGGTGGGGTGTGTTATTAGGGGTTGAAGACAATGGCTATTTCGATGGGGGTAAGTCTTATATTTTTCTTATATTTCATTTTGATTAATTTTTTTTTAAATTTATGTAATTCACTAATATATGTCTTTTTTTGTAAAACAACATATTGATGCATGAGTGTCACGTCTTCTAATAACGAGGAAACTGAGGAAAAATTAAAAAATACGCGATATACAATTATGCCGACGTCTTTTCACGTAGTTCACTTGAAGAATCAACGAGATGAATCATGTGTTGGGTAATGGACAAGCTAAACTTTATCCTGCATGGTGGGAGGTCAATAAGGTTAATATTTATTTTTTAAATATTTTAAAGGTGTTCATAAATAAGTGCGCAATTGAATTATTACTTATGATTGCAGGTGTTTATCCCTGTTTTGGAACATAATCATTGGTTTCTCCTCGAGCTTCAGCTCCCATCCCTGAAGAAAATAGTATATGACAACATGATAAATTACATATCATTGTCTGATTTGAGAGATATTATTAAGGGATGTAGCTCTCATTTGGCTAAATTTTTGGATGCGATTAATTATTGGACTTATTATGGAAACAAGAAGCCAAATAAGTTCAATGTTACAGTTATCAGAGGCGAGACCACGCCACAACAAATGCAGGGAGCCAGAGGGGATTGTGGTCCTCTCGTATGCATGTGCTTGGAGCGTTTGACGACAGGAAATATACAGTTTCTATCACCCACCAATAGAGATAGAGGTGCAGTAGGCTTGTGGTTTCGGTATTTTATGGCTAGAGCGATATATGCGAGACGCTGCTTACCTGCATCCACATTATGAAAGTGTCCATAAACAATTTGTAAGTCAAATGCAAGTGTTGTTAAGTATCTAGAATTCAATAATTTGTTGTTTGTTGGTTTTAGATATGTAGAAAGTGTTGTTTGAGCAAATGTTTGGTTTCTACAGGTTAATCCTGAAGTGATCTGCGTGAAATTGATGTATGGGTGTATAAACAACTGTCTGGGGTACACTTTTTTTGATTGTTTAATTGATTATTAAAAGTTGATTTGTTTAATTGATGAGGAAAATAAGAATTATTATTATTTTTTGCTTGTTTAATTGATTTGTAAAAGTTGATTTGTTTAATTGATGTGTAAATAATTCTTATTTGTGCTTGTTTAATTGATTGAAATGTAAAAGTTGATTTGTTGATTTCAATCTGCATCATATTGAAGGCAAAAGACCTGTTAAAGGTACACTTTCGCAACGCTAAACTCAAAATCGCAATGCCAAAGTCAAAATCGTAATGCGAAAGGCAAAAGCACAACGCGAAAGTCAATTCGCGTTGCGATAATCTAATACGCTTTGCGATAGTCAAATTCCCGTTGCGATAATCAAATTCACGTTGCGATAGTCAAATTCGCGTTGCGATATTCAAATGAATGTGTAATAAGTGATAACAACTGAACAGATCATAACAATGTTCAAACTCAAGTTACTAATACATGCCTAACTGAAAATGCTAAAAGTTTACACATAAAATACACATAATACAACGTTTGCATTTAAAAATCACCTAAGTTAATAGTCCCAAAAGATGAATCCGGTTGTGATTAGGATTTTGATTTTGATTGCGATTTTGATTGTCTTTTGCTTGACACCATATGAGCTTTGGATTTTGATGAGGATCCATATTTTAGTAGAGGAAAAAATGATTGTGATGGCACTGGTGATCCACATATCAACCTTGTATAACCACTTTCCTTGCACCGACTACATGTCGATCTCTTATTCTCTTCACCCTTAGACGGTATACGATCATGACTTTTTGGTCGGCCAAGTAGCCTTCTATCCATGGTTGGTGGCAAAACTGTTTGTAAGTCATCTGGTATGTCCCACTCAGAATGATGTGGAATAGGGTAGATAATCTCGGTATAAGTCTGTTGATATACTTCTGTAGTGTAGCAATCCATAGCGTATGCGCTTGAATCATCTTGGTTTAGATAAAGAGCAACTTTTATAACATGGCCACACGGATAACCAGATGTTTGTCATTTCATACAACTACACGTCTTTGCATTTAGATCGACAAGCCCATTTAAGTTATTATCCAGTACTTCAAACAAAGTGTTTGAACATGGTTCAACTCTCCATGACGTTGACTTCACAACACGTTTCGTTATCTTTTTTTTCAGTCCATGGTGTAACACGATGTTCCAATGTTCCTGTAAATTTAAATAAATAATACTTAGTAAAATATATGATAAGTTACGAATTTAAAGAAATAATACATGCATGGTTTCTTTTCTTGTAGTATTACTGTTGAATAGAGGCTCGAAAAAACTCCATTAACATAGTAATGGGTAATTTCCGGGAATGACGACTTAGAGCGTTGATTGATTCTGCACTATTAGACGTCATGAAACCATATCTTGCTCCAAGTTGATGTACTCTTGACCATCTTTCAAACCCGATATCTTCTAGTGTTTGAGCACACTGAGGCAAAACACGTCTTAAACTATTTATATGCTTATTAAAACCCACTTCCCGATAAGCTTTTACAGCCTTCCAGTATGTCCATTTGTGATTTTTTATACCAGCAGACCTTGCTTTTAGATTTCTATACAAATGAACACCACAAAGTCTATGAAAAGCATCTGGGAAACACCTTCTAACAGCGTTGTCAATTGAGTTTGCCCTATCGGATATGATTGTCAGATTGCTAATAGGACCTATGCAATCCCTAAGATACCCCATAAACCATGTCCATGAATCAGAGGTTTCAGATTTGCCAACCCCGTAAGCTATTGGCAATATCCCATTGTTAGCATTCATGACTACTGCTAATAAGTTTACTCCAAGGTATCGACCTTTCAAATGTGCTCCGTCAACTATAATAACTGGGCGCATGCAAGTAATAAACGAACGAATCTACAAAATAATATACACAAGAAATATAATCATTTAAATGTGAAATGCATGTAACTAACAAAAATGAGTCAACAAAATTATATTGATTTACTAACCGCATCACCAATGGAGATAAACAGTAACTCAAAGCGTCCATCTCTATCTGTTTTGATATGAGTTACCGACCCAGGATTTTTCAGCTTTAAATTATGACAATAAGCCGACAGTTGGGCAAACGATGCTTCTGGCGACCCCCTCAACAATTCCAAGGCATAACATTTGGCTCTCCAAGCTTGAGAATATGAGATACTAATCTTGAACTGAGCATTCATATCAGTCATAATTTTATGTCCCCGATATACCCTGCCATTCAAAAACATTAACTCAGCCAGAAAACCACCCAACACCTTTTTGTTTGCCTTACTATGGTGAGGAAAAACTTGGTTTCTTGAATATGTATGTTTATCAATAAAAGTCCTAACTTGAAACATTTCACAATCTTTTATCCTCTTTGCAATCATACGCCACGTACAGTTTTTGTCAATCATACACCTTGTTTCGAAACGATCTTTGCTTGATTTGTTAACTTTTAGTTGATAGCCATCTTCCACACATTTCGTATACAAAGCTATCTTCAAGTCTTCCTTTGTATCAAAACAATCATCTTTCTTGATACGAATAATTTTTGTGTAACAATCAACTGTTATCTTTACCAACTCTTCTTCCGGTATCTGAAGTAATTCTGGCATATTCCAGTTATACTCCCGTGGTATTTTCTTCGGGGATTTCTTATTTTTCTTCTTCAGGGTTATATGAATTACAGAATGGATGTTCAACATGTTCATTCACAGTCGTAACTACCTCCTCATTATCATCAACAACATCTTCCTCGGCAGCGGCTGTTTCATCATCAAAATTCGGGTATTGACCAATATCAAAATCATTACACGCAGGGTCTGTTTCTTCTTCTGAAACATCATCAAAATCCGAGTATTGACCAAGATCAAAGTCCGGGTATTGACAAAGATCAAATTTCCAATACTGACTAGTACTCACAATTTTTTCTGTTGGCTCATCATCGTCTAACTAGTCAATACGAAAACCGGAATTTGGTGCTGAAAGTTGATTGGGATTTGGATTAGGGAAAGGTTGTGGGTTTTGAGATTGTGTTTGGTATTGGAAATGTGGTGATACAAAATTTGCTTGGTGATGAAATTTTGGTGGAACCATTAAATTTTGAGCACCATAAACTGGGGTTGAAAAACTTAGTTGATTACTACCCGCTACTGACCCAACTTCACTAATTCTAGGTTCAACAACATACAATGTAACATCATCTTGCAAAACGCTAATGTAAGCAATGAATCGTTCAACATCTTCATTGTCGGTTAACAAATAAACTTTACCTTTTCTCTGATAAGATAGCCTAAATCCTCTTAGGGGCTCTAAATTCAATTTATTTGCAACACGTGACATTAGAGTTTCATAAGTTAATTTTTTTAATGACAGTTTTAGTTGAAGATTCATGGGTAAAGGCATATTTTGTAAAACACCATGAACATTCTCCCATGACCCTCCAAAACACAAATATATCCAAACATGATCAACATTAGATGATTTCATTATTGTAAATTAATTTACTAAACAAACGAGTTGCGAAACTAAAACCTGTTGTCGGATGGGGAAGGATGTCGTTGGATATAGGAATGGATGTCGTCGGAGAGAGTGATAGATGGAGATAGAATGAGTTACGATTTAAGGATTTAGGTTATGAGTTGCTGCTGCTGCGTAGTTATATACCCAAAATATTTGTGTTGCGAAACTAAAACCTATTGCGAATTTGAAATTCAGTGTTGCGATAGTCAAAATCGCGTTGCGATTTACATATTCGCATTGCGAGAAAATCGCAATGCGATAGTCAAAATCGTGTTGCGAATCTGGAAACTGATTTGCGATACTGGAGATTGCATTGCGATTTTATTGGTCATTTTGGCAAATCGAAAAAAAGTTGGTCAAAATCGTATATTATAAGGCATTTTCGGTCACTGAGGTTATTTTCTCTTTATATTTTACTACGTGAGATTTTTACAATAATATCTCATATGCTCAAAATGGTTGAGTGATGAATGAGAAATTGATGCTCAAAGTTGGATACATGTGAATTGTGTTATATAAGGAAAATGAGAAAATTCATATCCCACATTGGTGAGATATCAAGCAAGGAAATGATTTATATACACAAACCAACTTATTACTCATTAAATAACTTGGATTGAAATTGTGTCTCATGCATAAGCATTTGATTAAAATTTCAACCTCATTGAACTCTTTAAGGTTAAGGGTACACTCATACGACGTGAGTGACGCGATTGTCGGGTTGTGATTTATCTTTTTAAATTCAAAAACTTTTTTCTTTCTCTATTGTTTTCGGTAATATTCTCTAGCAAGATAAAAATTGTGATCTAGCAAGTTGATCTACTGTGCGCTGATCATATTGTTGTTGTATCCTGGAAGACAGACGACCAAGACATCTCGAGCACTAAGGAGTGACCGAAAATATATCTTAAGGAAACTTCGTAGTTGCATGCCTCAACCATTTTCAAGTTCGATACTCTGTGTTTATTTGGGTTATTCACTCTATATGGTTCCTTATCCGTTATTAATAAAATTCAATATTTTATTTTCGTCTCGGATTGTATAACATACACACATATATATATAGGCAAGATCCAAAATATTGTATAAAATTCTTTTAGCTTTACATTTTTTTAGAACCATTAGATGAGAGAAATTAAAAACTGAAATTAACATTAGAAAATGAGAAGATATTCACCGAAAAAAAATAAATAAGGAGTTAATCTCAGCATTTGATTTTCTTCAACCTAACTGTCATAAAAAGATATAAAACTAAAATACTTTTATATAATATAAAAGAATTATAATATATATAATTTATCAGATATTAAAAAAAATTCAAAATCCAAAATAGGACAAAATAGCTCACATCACAAAACCGATCATACAAGCGAAAACAAACGGACATGGCCATCCCTTTGTGTCCCCGACTTGAAACTTGAGAAAGATATTCGGATTTTTTATTTAGCTTATTAACGTATTTAGGTTTTTATTTTGGGATTTACTATATTTTTTTCACTGTTTATGAAATCCGTCACGTTGAGGTGATGAGTTTTAAAAAATAATTTTTTATTTAAATTTATCACGTCGATATGATAAGTTTGAATAAAATATAATTTTTATTAAATTTTATCACATCATGATAAAAAGTTTAAACAAATAAAGGATCCGCGGCGGAGGCAACCGTGGCTTTTTGGCCGGGGAGACGGCGGTCGAAGTTAACTAGAAGAGCGAACAATCAATAATCGAACAAAAACAACAAGAAGATAATGAAAATCAAAGACAGAAAGAAGGAAAACAACAACTGTGGAGCTGGGGAGCCGACACAGATGGTCAACTGGGCACCGTCAGGCTCCAAGACGAGCTCCTCCCATAACTCCTCAACCTCCATTCTCTTGCTTCCGCAGGCTCCGTCTCTATGCTCGCTTGCGGCGGCGCTCATGTTGTTGCCCTGACCTCCGGTATCCTCCTTGCAACCTTCGCTTTTCCTTTTTTTCCCCTCAGGGAAAGTGTTAACGTGAGGAAGAGGTAACTCTGGTTAGTTAGGCCATGGAGACACGTTTAATAGCTTGTTAACTCCAAAGCCTGTAATGTCTTTGGAGAGTTACTTCATTTCTCAAGCTTCAGCTGGATGGAGCCACTCTGGGTTTGTTTCAGGCTTGTGCTACACATAAAAATTTATAATTCGTTTTTAATTTTACATAAAACTGTTATCTGAATGTGACCAAATGTAATTAAATTGATGGGGTTTCTTAGTTTTCCCTTTTAATTTGAACAGTTAATTATCAAGTTCCTCAATTAACTTCATACAACTTATTCTGAGTAAGCGTATTCGAGGTTATGTGTTTCATATGGCGACATTTATGTAGTTGAGTACTGAACTAGTTTTCTAATTGGTTTTCAGATGAAGGGTGTGTTTTTACTTGTGGGGATGGTTCATTCGGCCAGCTCGGGCATGGTGATTACAAGTCACACTGCTCTTCTGTTAAAGTATCATTTTTTTTGTTAATAAGAATGTTGAACAGATAGCTTGTGGCATGCGTCATTCACTTGTGCTATCGAAAGGTAAACGTGACGACAATTTAGTTGGCTATTTCAATAGATAGAATCAAGTCTGTCAATACTCCAGAGATTACCCGTGGATTTGATGGTGTTGGAATCGTTACCATCGCTGCAAATGGAGACCACAGTGCAACATCATCTGGTGATTACTCCCAAATTAGCCGAATATTTACAGCATAAACACATTTTGGATCATAAATACTACCCTGTTACTAGGCATGCCAAACCCCATGAACGGTGAATAAAGAAAATTTAGCTCCAATCAGAAGCTGCTAGTTTAATTTTATCCACCAGCTGATGGAGAATTGTACACCTGAGGAAGAGGGTTCGGTGCCTCATCTGATTCTCTTAGTCTTCGACATTTACCTTCATCCTCGAAGTTTTCTAAAGTTGCACTTGGTTGGAATCATGCTCTAGTATTATCTGGTACACATGCACACTTGTTATTTCATTATAGACTTGTAGTTTGTTTGCCTATTTAAATTTTACTTGATCTGTTTGCCTGTGTTGAGAAATCAACTACTTTGTAAACTTCAAGGAATACATTCAATGTGCATACACGAGCTCATCAACAACTTACAATGCTAAGTAGTTAAGCTAACTACTGTAACTACACTAACAACGTTAAGCAACAAACTAACTACCACAAATACTAACTAACATCAAGAACTCAACCTCCTGAGCCTCATCTATACTTAACATTCTCCCTACTTTTTTCCTTCTCCCCCAAGAAACGATTGAACATTAAGCTTTGCACGAAAAAGCTCAAATTGTGTTGTTGAAAAGGGCTTAGTCAAGCCATCAGCCACTTGATGACTAGCAGGAACATAATTCACCAAAACATGCTTTGCTGCAACTTTCTCTCGAACAAAATGAACATCCAGCTTTACATGCTTTGTTTTAGCATGGTACACTGGATTCGTAGTTATGGCAACTGTACTATTGTTGTCACACCAAACCACAAGATTCTTCAACTGCTGCACTCCCATATCTGCAAGCAGTGCACTCATTCATGTTGTTTCAGCAGTAGCATCTGCAACGCTCCTGTACTCAGCTTCCATGGTGGATCGAGACACTAACTTTTGTTTTTTTCAAACTCCACATAACCAAATTATCACCAACAAAGATGCAACTTCCTGTGATGGATTTTTGGTAATCTGTATTGCCAACCCAGTTAGCATCAGCAAAGGATACAACATGCATTCCTGCCATAGTTGGTGCTATAACCAGGCCATGGTTAAGTTTTCCTACCAAATATCGTAGAATTCGCTTAACAACTACAAAGTTCTCCTGAGTAGGTGCATGCATGTATTGTGCGACCTTATTAACACTAAATGAGATGTCTGGACACGTGTGGCAAGCATAAAGCAGTGCACCTACAATACTGCGATACTCATACGCATCAGACAACAGTTCACCATCATCCTGTGCAAGCCTCGACGTTACCAGCATAGGAGTGGACACAACTCCTGCATTATGCATCTTAGTCTTCATCAGTAATTCCAACAGAAACTTGCGCTGACTAAGAATTAATGTCTCTCCACATCTTTTAACCTCAATACCAAGAAAGTAACTAAGTTCTCCAAGATCCTTTAGAGCAAATTCATCACTCAACAGCTTCACCACTTCTTCAATCTGAGCATTCGATTCGCCTGTGATCACTATGTCATCAACATATACCAGCATATACACATACATCCCTTGAATGCAATGTATAAACAAAGAAGTATCTGCTTTGGATTCTTTGAACCCTACTTGCATCAGACAGTGCTTTAGTTTTGTATTCCAACTGCGTGGTGCTTGTTTCAAGCCATACAAAGCCTTCTGACGCTTACACAATAATACAGTACCATTATGAGCCCTTTGCTCGAACCAAGGTGGTTGCTGCATGAAGTGTAGCAAACTTCACTACTGGACTGAAAGTTTCATTGAAGTCAACCCCTGGAATCTAAGAATACCCTCGTGCTACAAGCCGTGCTTTGTATCGACTGATGGATCCATCTAGATTCTTTTGCACTTTGAACATCCACTTGCAGCCCACTACTGACCTTCCTTCAGGCAACGAGACAAGTGACCATGTATCATTCGCCTGCAATGCTTCAAGTTCAATAAGTATATCATTTTTCCAATGTGGTGACTGCGGAGCCTCATGCACATTGACAAGCTCCATCATGTCATAGGTGACAGAATACACTTTGGGCTTGAAAACACCACACTTGCTTCTCGTGAGCATGGGGTGACGATTTACTATAGACTCAACATTATTTCATGCTTCTGAATCCATACTATCATGAACACCTAAGTCTTCATTAGCTTGTTGAACATTACCATCATTATGTTGGACATCAAGTGCATTATGTTGATTACTTTCAACATTTATACTCGAG
The DNA here is from genome assembly GCF_006381635.1 of Hibiscus syriacus. NCBI lineage: Eukaryota > Viridiplantae > Streptophyta > Magnoliopsida > Malvales > Malvaceae > Hibiscus > Hibiscus syriacus. Next base: position 181,620 of record NW_024062436.1, read on the forward strand.
ATCTCATTCTCAGCTGTGTTTGCCATATCTACATGATCTGAACTCTCCCTCAAACTGGCAGGTATTGGTTCGACACTGTTGAATTATGTTTCGATATAACAAATTTAAGGCAAAATGTTTTTGGACTTGAATTGAATTTATTCAAAGTTTTAAAAAATTTCAAAAATAATTCAAAGTCCGTTAAATTCGGATTTGAGAAAAAATGCTAAAGGGTGTCAAAGTGCATCCATGCACCCCTACAGTGCATCCATGCACCCCTGCAGTGCATCCATGCACCTGAACTAGTGCATCGATGCACCTTGCAGTGCATCCATACACTCCATTTCGAATGCACTTAGTGCATCGATGCATCATGCTGTGCATCGATGCATCCTGCTGTGCATCGATGCATCCTGCTGTGCATCCATGCATGAAGGCTGCAACGGCTAGTTTATTTGAATTTAATGAAGGGGTATCGATGCACCATGATAGTGCACCAATGCACCATGTTATGGGCAGTCTTTTTGAGCATAAAAATCATCCTCAAACGGCTCCAAAACATCCCCAACGACTATATACAACATCAAACACATTTCAAGCTATAAATACAAGCTAAGGACACTTGAAGAAGAAAGAGAACAACTATCCAAGCAATCAAACACAAGAGAAGAGTTTTTCATTCTTATTTCATCTTTCTCTTGTAAATATTTTGTTCTTGTGAGCTCAATCTTGTAAACACCTACCTTAGAGAGGTTTTCTTGTTTACTTATTTTATCCTTTTGTAAAGGGGAAAGGTTCTAGCTTATCCCGTGTAAAAGCTAGGGAAAGGTTCTAGTTTAGCCCGGAAAAACTAGGGAGTTGTAAGGTTATCTCTTTGTCCTCAAAAGAAAGAACAAATTTTCCTTGGTGAGGAGCTAAGGTAGTGGACGTAGACTTTGGTTTAGAAAGTCGAACCACTCTAAATCACTGTACAATTTTTTATCTTTCAATCTCCTTACTCCCTAAACTCAAAAATCATTCCGACCCCTCTTTGTAAACAGTTTCGGTTGTCGAATCGAGCTTCTGAAAATCCCAACAGACACCCACAACAGCACCACCAATTTGTAATTTGCTAACATCTGTAACAAGCTCAAGAGAGCTTGTAATACCAGTTGAAACAATAGAGGTACCAGAACTCATGAATGGAAAAACTGTCTCATCAAAAACCACATGTCTTGATATATAAATCCTCCCATCTGTAGCAAGACACATATATCCCTTATGTTGTGGGTTGTACCCTAAGAACGTGCATGATTGAGACCTGAATTCAAGCTTGTGCCTGTAACCCAATATTAACTTCTCCCACCTCAATCAGCTGTCGAGGAAAAAGGGAAAACGGGAAAATCCCTAAACAACCGGAGATACTTTCTTATATATCTTTAAACAGATATTGTCTTATATTTATCTCAGATTAATCAGAATTTTTTTTCGGTGAATATGATGGTTCGTAAATTACAGCAACATGATATTTTTGCAATTAACGGAAATGATTGGTATGTTTTGTTTTCGAGCACTAGAGATGTCAGTGGTGTGAGCCTTTAATGTAAAATGGTTGAGAGTTATCTTTGAATATATATTGCATTATACTTACTTCATATTAAATAAAAAATATTTAATATTTGGGTAAATTACACTATTTTTTCATTTAATTTTACTCTCTACTTATATTTTACTTATTGCATTTTTTATTTTTCTAATTTACTCACCAAACTTTTGAATCGTTCTGTTGAATTATTTTGTTATTTTTATATGATGAGGCATTTATTATTATTGTTTAATACGAAAATAATTTAAAATATAAAATAAAACATGAGATGGTAGGTCGCCACCTTCGACCGTCGTAGATGGAGATCAAAAGTGAGGAAGCCGAAATATTTCAATCGAAGTTTACGGTTTTAGGACATTTTTTTGATGAAACAACCACCAAATTCAGGCTTGGGGGTCAAGGCGAATCAACCCATAAATTTGAAATCGAACGACTATCATCTACGATGATTGAGGACGACCGATAGTGACGTCCGATCACTTTCTGTTTCTATTTTATATTTTAAATTATGTTTATATTAAATAACATTAAAAAATTCACATCAAATAAAAATTGTCGTAACCGGTTTTCGCCCGAGCACGAATTTTTTACTTGGCGGAAAAATTGATGTGAATAAATAGTTTTTGAAAATAATTTGGGAGTCGCCATCGGCCTTTTGGGTCAGGTAGGTCGAATACCTAAAAATTATTTTCTTTAAAAGAGTTTTAAGAAAACATCAATCAAAAAATGAACTGATCTGCGTTTATAACCAAAAATTCGTTCTTTTTAATAATAAAAAAGGATTCGTGGTCGGTTACGTTTAGGGAAAGATTAGCACCCCTACAACGCCCAAAATTGGTACTTTTTAATTATAAATTGTCTCTATTATTAAAAATTCAAAAAAATTCAAAATATATTTAATTTATAATCCTATTATTTCAAAATTATATAAAAAATATTTATTTATTTAAAAATATCGGAAAAGGACTTCTAGGTGTCTTAAGACAGTTCTTTTCTTTGATATTAATAAATATTAATTTAAATAAAATTAAATAATAATTTTTATAATATTTAATTTTAAAATACCAGAATAGGACATCCAGTTGTATTAAGACTGCCCTTTTCTTCGATATTGAAAAATATTAAAATAAAAAATATAAATTATTATTTATCATATATATTTATGACTATATAATAATAGTAAAAATATTAAATATATAAACAATTAAAACAATAAAAATACAATTAGAACGATATATTTAAAAGCAGTAAAATAAATGAAAACATTTAAAATTAGTGACTAAATTATAGTAAAATTAAAATTAAAAACCTAATTCATAATTAATCAAAATTATAGGGATTAAACATTCTATTTTCTTATTTTATTAATTTAGTGACTAAAATAAAACTATATAAAATTCGGATATTAGATTAAAATAAATTAAAACATATTATCAGATTAAAATATTAATTATTAAAATTAAGGGATTAAATATGTTATTTATACTAAATATATTATTTTAATACAAAGGACTAAAATAAATAAAATTAAAATTAAAGAACCGAATTAAAAGGATTATAAAATCGATTTAGTGACTAAAATGTAAAGTTTACAAATCTTGAACACTACAGACGGGATTTAACAATTAAAATTTGCACAAATAGTCCTTCCCGAAACGACGTCGTTCGGGAAGGCCTATTTAAAGTCCGAAACGGCTGGCCCTTCGGGCCAGCCTTCATTTCTCAGCTTCTCCTCTCTCTCTCTCTGAGAGAGAATTTTCTCTCTCGCTTCTCTCTAAAACAGAGAGAAGCCAGCCGGCCGGCAGCCGTCAGTCGGCGTTCTTCCGCCGCCGGCCACCGTCAAAACCGCCGCCGGCCACCACATCCGGTGGCCGGAAATTACAAAACCCACCTCAAATTAAAGCCTGGTTTCCCCTAAAGCTAAATCCGGAGGTTTTTTAGCCTAAAATACTACTGAAATGCGTAGATCTAAAATTTATACCTTCGACCTTTGACTTTCTGATGGCTCCAAAGAGGCTCTGATGACCAACTGTTCCCTCGGTAAGTTTCTCTTCTCTCTTTTCCTTGCTGTTTTAGTGATTTGTGGTTGCTGGATGTGTTTTTTTTTTCTGTTGGGTTCCTCCTCTTCTTTGCAGGTTGGGTGATGGCTTTATAACCATCACCGGTGCTCATCTCGGACCAGTCCAAAGGGTAGAGTTTGGTGAGTCACCAAACCGTAGGTGGTGACTCACCCCATGGTTGGAACGTGGACGGCGTTCCTTGCTTCCTCTGGATGTTTCTGTTGAAGCGTGGCAGCAGTTGATGAAGGGGTCAGAGAGGCGGCCGGCGTCGTGGCCCTAGGGTATCATAACCCTAGGGTTTCCTGCTGGAACCATCTGGACCGTTGGATCTTGCCAGATCCAACGGTAGCAGGCTGAGGCGGCTGGGTAAGAGGGAAATCCTAATCTGGTTTAGGGTTTCCATTGGGCTTCTGGATTTGGGCCACCATTTGTAATTGGGCCTCCATTTTGGGTTTTGTAATATTAAATAATATATATTAATAATAATTATTATTATAATTATAATAATAATTATTATTATATAAATAACATTAAAATGAAAAAAAAATGAATATCTTCAGCTGCCCCTCTTTGCTTATTCTTAATAAGAATATAGCAAAGACGAAAAGATAATAAGTTTTTTTTTCATTTGACTTCACTTGATTAATATGGAGATGTTGAATAAATTCTTCTCTTTCTTCAGATGAGTTCTTCTTATTATGAACTTTCCACTGGGGATAATGTTGACCTCTTTCTTTCTATGATAGAGTCATCCAAGAGGTTGAATAAGCTCTTCTTATTATGAACTTTCTTTTCTTCAAATGAGTTCTTCTCATTATGAACTTTCTCTATAAAGGTTGATCCATTAAGTGATGAATTTGAACAAAAGGGTTAAACAAGTTCTTCAGATGAGTTCTTCTCATTATGAACTCTCTTTGGCGTTGCTGATCCATCAAATAATGAATTCAAGCAAAGGGTTAAACAAGTTTTTCTCATTATGAACTTCTCCTTCCTTCTTCAGATGAGTTCTTCTTATTATGAACTTTAACTGGAAAAGCTGATACATCAAGTGATGGATCTGAGCAAAAGGTTGAACAAATTCTTCTCATTATGAACTTCTTCTTCCTTCTTCAGATGAGTTCTTCTCATTATGAACTCGAACTGGAAAAGCTGATCCATCAAGTGATGGATCTGAGTAAAAGGTTGAACAAGCTCTTCTCATTATGAACTTCTTCTTCCTTCTTCAAGTAATGAGTTCTTCTCATTATGAACTCTACCTGGAAAAGCTGATCCATCAAGTGATGGATTTGAGCATAAGGTTGAACAAATTCTTCTCATTATGAATTTCTTCTTCCTCCTTCAGATGAGTTCTTCTTATTATGAACTTTCTCTAGAAAAGCTGATCCATCAAGTGATGGATTTAAATCTTTGCTAAAATCTTTGAAATTCCTGTCAAAATTCAACATGGATGAAAATGCACATATTTTTGCAAATGCCTAAATATGATGCATGAATGTTAAGTTATTTGATTTCAGATTGGTGAACTGAGTATTTCTTCAGTTGTAGAAACCCAATAAATCTTTCTTCTTCAAATCAGAGAATCTATCATCTTTGACAAATGTAGATGTAGATATAATGTCACAAAACCTCTTGAGAATAAAACTCAATAGGATAGGCTCTTGAAAAGCTTGCATTCATACAACATGTTAATTCTGATAACAACTTATCTGATTATGAAGTGACCTTTCAAAATGATTTCACAGATATCGATAGTTCTTCTAATACCGAGAATTCTTGAATTCTGATACTGATGAGGAGAATAAACTGTTATACTTGACAAAAATGGGATTCTCAAAGGCTGAAGCTTCAATAGCCGTGTAGAGATGTGGCCGAGATTCATCAATTGCATAATTGACAAATTTTATATGTGCTGCTCGAATGGCTAAGGCTGCTGACGCATTTCTTCCAGTAAAAGATGGGAAGCCATTATGCAATGATCCCAATTACAAGAAAAGGCGAAACTTGGGCTATGATTTTTGGGAAAGAAATAAGCAGAAGAAGCTTGAAAAGAAACTTCTTAATGAAGACGATCATGCAGTTCATCTTTTAATTCCAATGATTGGTTCTGTGGTTCCTACTAAACCAGATCAGATAACTCAAAGAACACTTCCAGAAGATGCTATGAGCACATTACTCTTCCAAATTCAATGATTGGTTTTACCAAACCAGATCAGATAACTCAAAGAACACTTCCAGAAGATGCTATGAGCACATTCATCTTCCAATTTCAATGATTGGTTCTGTCAAACCAGATCAGATAACTCAAAGAACACTTCCAGAAGATGCTATGAGCATATTCATCTTCCAAATTCAATGATTGGTTTTACCAAACCAGATCAGATAACTCAAAGAACACTTCCAGAAGATGCTATGAGCACATTCATCTTCCAATTTCAATGATTGGTTTTACCAAACCAGATCAGATAACTCAAAGAACACTTCCAGAAGATGCTATGAGCACATTCATCTTCCAATTTCAATGATTGGTTTTACCAAACCAGATCAGATAACTCAAAGAACACTTCCAGAAGATGCTATGAGTACATTGCATTTGTTCCAGTTAATGTTTGGACTGGGATATCACAGTACTTATTAGATGTAGAGCCAGACTTTGTAGATTCGAAGCATTTTCATGCTACTACACTAAAAAATGCTATATTCATAATTCTGCCAATTAAGAACAGATCTTCTCTTATTCTGCTTCCTCCATGTGTTGATGCTTTTCCATTGACAAAGAAATGATGGCTTTCTTGGAATCCAAGAACAAAGTTGAACTGTTTATAAACATGTACAGGAAGTGCCAAATTGACAGAAAGGATCTTTAAGGCTCTTGAAGCTTATGACAAAGAGCCACATTCGAGTGTCCAGAAGTATGTTCTTGATGAGTGCTGAAAATGGAATCTAGTATGGGTTGGAAGGGATAAAGTTGCTCCACTTGAACCTGATGAGGTGGAAATGCTTCTAGGTTTCCTTAAAAACCATACACGAGGATCTGTATAGAGACATGTTTTCCAGTGATATCAATGTCTTGTTTCTTTTTGCTGGAATCAGTGCTGCAGAGGTCGCCTTCTACTGTATTAGTATATCTTTGAAAACAGATGTGTGAGAACTGAATGGTGATCGGTTGGAGCAATTGATGAGTAGATTTGTCGAATTCGACCTTGTTGTCGGTAGCATCCCGTGTAACAATCTTGATGTAAGCAATAAACATCATCATGATGAACTAGAAGATTTTTATTGGTGCATTTTCTTGCAATGACTGCTACGACAGCTGTCTCTTCTGCTATTCCAATATATCCCATTCTTTTCAAATCATGGAACGATTTAGTTAACAGTAAAACTGGTCATCCTCAACTTTTAGAATACTGTAACAAATGTTACCCTATATATCCAGAGTGCAAATAACGACTTGTTCATGGATTTATGATGATGATGATTGGCTTACTTTGTATTCCATGTATTTAAAAGTATTAACATAAAGTGATATTCAGAAATCTTTAACTTATTTCAAAATTATGTTAATTCATAGAAGAATAAATTGAATTTTCGAAAATAAATTGAATCTCAAATAAATTGAACTTGAAATAGATAGAATTGTATTCAAAGTTATGGCAAGCATAAGAATGATAAAAATTCAAATGTCTCAACAAATTATTAGCATAAATATTTCTAAATTAATCAAGTTGACACAATTTAGAGAAATGATGTAAGCTTTTGTCTGGAAGATCTCAAACGTTGTCAAAATGCTTGTAGATGTGAAGTTTCTCCCAAACTGTCAAAATCTTAAGAGGGTTCAATTGCCAGATGCCTAATATCAACCTGCATTTGAGCCGCATTTTCAGGTTTTCAACTCAAATCCTTCCTTTGGTTACAAGATGCCCTTTGCGGGTTTTCACCTTGACCGTCCTTTTTTCTTCTTTTTTCTCTTTTTTTTTCTTTTTTTCTTTTTTTCTTCTCTTCAAGCATAATATTTCTTGATAGAATCTGAGTTTATTGGATTTCTCAGAATTTTTCCATCCATTTTTGCCAAGATCAATGCTCCTCCGGAAAAAGCCTTTTTCACAACGTATGGCCCTTCCCAATTAGGCATCCATTTCCCACGGAAATCTTTATGTATAGGCAAAATCTTGTTTAGTACTAGATCACCCTCTTGTAATTCTCTTGGATGTACTTTTTTGTCATGAGACTTCATCATCCGTTTCTGATACATTTGTCCATGGCAAATAGCTTTCAATCTTTTCTCCTCAACCAGGTTCAATTGATCAACTCTAGCTTGAATCCATTCAGATTCATCCAATTTTGTTTCTCTCAATATTCGAAGCGATGGAATCTCAACTTCAATTGGTAAGACTGCTTCCATCCCGTAGATTAAAGAAAACGGTGTTGCCCCAGTAGATGTTCGAACAGTAGTTCGGTATGCATATAAAGCAAAAGGTAACTTCTCGTGCCAATCTTTGTAAGTTTCAGTGGTATTTGTAATGATTCTCTTGATGTTCTTATTTGCTGCTTCAACTGCCCCATTCATCTTTGGACGATACGCCACTGAGTTTGCATGTTTGATCTTAAACTGTGCACAAAGTTCGGTCATCATTTTGTTGTTCAGGTTTAGAGCATTATCTGTAATGATCCTTTCTGGTAGACCATATCGGCAAACTATCTCTTTCTTTATGAATTTACAGACTGTGGGCCTCTTAATATTGGCATATGAAGCAGCTTCAACCCATTTGGTAAAATAATCAATTGCCACAAGGATGAAGCAATGTCCATTCGATGCTTTTGGTGTGATTGCTCCAATGACATCTATTCCCCACATAGAAAATGGCCAGGGTGCTGTCATTACATGTAAAGGAGATGGGGGTACATGAATCTTGTCTGCATATATCTGGCATTTATGACATTTCCTTGCATAATCAATGCAATATGTGTGTATGGTAGCCCAATAGTATCCATATCTCATTATTTTTCTGGCCATGGAAAGACCATTTGCATGTGTTCCACATATTCCACTGTGTACTTCTTCAATGATGCTTTTAGCTTCGCTGGTATTTAAACATCTCAATAGCATTTGATCATTGCTTCTTCTATACATAATCTCGCCATCAAGAAAATATCCAGCAGCCATTCTTCTCAAGGTTCTTTTATCAATTTCCGATGCATTTGGTGGATAACTTTGATTTTTGATATATTGCAGAATATCATGATACCATGGTTTACCATCTACCTCTTCTTCCACACTATAACAATGTGCAGGAATTTCATATACTTGCATTTTGATTGGCATCATGTCAACTTTCTTAGTTGCCTGAAACATAGCAGCTAATGTAGCCAAAGAGTCTGCCACTTGATTTTCTTCTCTAGGGAGATAATTGAAGGTGACTTTCTCAAATTCTTTCACTAATTTGAGGGTAAAATTTCAATATTCCAACAATTTAGGATCTTTTGTTTCCCATTCTCCTCGCAATTGATACACCACTAACGATGAATCTCCATATATTTTGAGACATTTGATTTTTCTTTCTATAGCTGCTTTCAATCCTATGACACAAGCTTCATATTCCGCCATGTTATTGGTGCAAAAGAACTCCAGTCTACTTGTAAAGGGATAATAAACATTTTCTGGAGAAATTAACACTGCCCCGATTCCTCGTCCCAAAGCATTGGATGCTCCGTCAAAGTAAAGCTTCCAAGATGCAGATGCATCATTTGTTCTGACTTCTTCATTCATGGATATACACAACAAATCTTCATCAGGAAAATTGAAACTCAAAGGCTGATAATCATTTGATACACGACTGGCCAGAAAATCAGCTATGACACTTCCTTTTATCGCTTTTTGGTTGACATATACAATATCAAACTCAGATAATAACATCTGCCATCTAGCTATTCTGCCTGTCAAAGCTGGTGATTCCATTAAGAATTTCAAAGGATCAAGTTTTGATATCAGCCAAGTAGTATGGTATAACATATATTGTCTGAGTCTTCGAGTAGCCCACACCAAGGCACAACATAATTTTTGTATTGGTGGATATCAAATTTCACAATCAGTAAATTTCTTGCTCAGATAATAAATAGCTTTTTCTTTCCTTCCAGATTCATCATGCTGTCCCAGTACACATCCCATTGAATTTTCAAAGACCGTCAAGTAGAGAATTAATGGTCTATCAGGCATTGGTGATACTAAAATTGGGGCATTGGATAAATATTTCTTAATAATATCCAAAGTTTCTTGACATTCTTCATTCCAGACTATAGGATTGTTCTTTCGAAGTAATTTGAACACTGGATCACATTTGTCAGTTAATTGAGAAATGAACCGAGATATATAATTTAATCTTCCCAAAAAGCCTCGGACTTCTTTTTTTGTATTGGGTGGTGGAAGATCTTGAATTGCTTTTACTTTATCTGGATCAATCTCGATTCCTTTTTTGCTGACCACAAATCCCAAAAGTTTTCCAGAAGTTACCCCGAAAGTGCATTTTACGGGGTTGAGCTTTAATTGATATTTCCTCAATCTCTGGAAAAGCTTTCTCAGATTTTGAATATGTTCTTCTTCAGTTCGGGATTTGGCAATCATATCATCTACATATACTTCAATCTCTTTGTGCATCATGTCATGAAACAAAGTTACCATGGCTCTTTGATATGTTGCCCCTGCATTTTTCAATCCAAATGGCATCACTTTATAACAGAATGTGCCCCACATGGTTACAAATGTTATTTTTTCCATGTCTTCAGGATTCATTTTTATCTGATTATATCCTGAAAAGCCATCCATAAATGAAAACCATGCGTGCCTGCAGTATTGTCCACCAATGTGTCTATGTGGGGTAATAGAAAGCTATCTTTCGGACTAGCTTTGTTAAGATCTCTGTAATCCACACACATTCGAACTTTCCCATTTTTCTTTGGTACGGGAACAATGTTGGCTACCCATTCTGGGTATTTAGCTGCCTGTAGGAAACCTGCATTGATCTGTTTCATCACTTCCTCTTTGATCTGTAACAACATTTCTGGCCTCATTCGTCTGAGCTTTTGTTGGACTGGTTTATATTCTGGATTGATTGGAAGCTTGTGTATCACTATATCTGTGCTTAAACCAGGCATATCTTGATAAGACCAGGCAAAGATATCTTTGAACTCTTGAAGGAGATTTATCAATTCTTGTTTTATCTGGATTGTCAGAGTAGTACCAATCTTCACCTCTTTCATTTCTTCATTTGTTCCCAGATTCACAGTCTCAATCTCTTCTTTGTGGGGTAGAATTTGTTTGTCTTCTTTTTCTACCAATCTTAATAGTTCAGTAGGAACATCACATTCCAGTTCATCCTCACACCCATTGATTTCTTCCAGACATATGGGCTGCTCTAAATTTATCTCTTGATTAAATTTAGGAATAAACATGCTATTAACATGGTGACACCTGCAAATTTAAGTCGGACATATTTCCGAAATAATATAGTAAATTTATGAAATAAATAAATGTATAAATGTAAGAAAATGTAAAGAATGATTGCCATCTGAAAATTTTAAAGAAAATTTCTTATATTTAACATAATTTCTTTTACAAGATAACAAAAAGTTTTCATACTTTTGAGCTAAACATAAAGATTAGTTCTGAATATTACTTTGCATTATTATTAAAAACTATAGGAAGATCTTCAGTGGTCCAATTGTTGAGTGTTTCTCCAGGAAAACATGGGCGAATCCTATCCAAGTATTTGTCAGTCTTGTTGTCATTCATGATCATGTTGATAAATAATCCATTCATAGCTTCTTCAACTATGCTTTGATTTTTCGTCAACCTTTCTTCTGTAAAGGCCTCAACAAGCTGTTGTTCTACATTAATTGTTCCCCCTGATCTGAATGTGGTCTTCAATTGTGGGAAAGACATGTGTTTCCAAAGGATTTCTTCCCCTTTCAATTTTGCCTTTCTGTCTTCACATCTTCTTTTCATCTCTTTGTTCTTTTGCTGAAAATTGGGCTTAAATCCAAGCCCAAAACGATCTTTCTTCATCTTTATACTTACAGGAACTGAAATCCCTTGAAGATTCTTTCCTAAACCTTTCCCAGCTTTAGCTCCGATGCCTAAAGTTTGTCGTACCGTCATCTTGGTGCAATCAGATAATCTGGGATATGGAATTTTGCTTCCTTCTGCAATAAAGGTTGCATTGACAAATTCAAGAGCTCGGAAAGAGCATTCAAGAGCATCATCATTGGTTTCGATATATGGAACATCACTTGTTACAGACGCAATGATTTCTTCTTCAGCTCCGAGGCATATTAGTTGTCCATCAACAACAAATTTTAATTTCTGATGTAATGAAGAAGGAACGGCTCCTGCTGAATGAATCCATGGCCTCCCTAATAAACAATTATATGTAGGGTGGATGTCCATTACCACAAAGTCAATATTGTACACGATTGGTCCAATTAACAACGGTATTTCCATTTTCCCAAGAACCTCTTTTTGAGTACCATCAAAGGCTCGTACCACATTCTGATAACTCTTCATGTGTGATTTATCCACAGGCATTCTTTGAAGTGTGACTAGAGGCATCAAGTTGAGAGCGGATCCATTGTCAATCAATACTCCTGGCAACACATGACCATGACAATGTGTCGTGATATTCAAAGCTTTTACTGACCCCATTCCGCCTTCCGGTATTTCATCATCCGTGAACGTTATGTAATTGTCAGCGGCTATATGTCCCACAATTCTGTCAAGTTTATTGAGGGATATATCTTCAGGGATAAATGTTTGATTGAGAATTTTCATCAAAACATTTCTATGTGCTTCTGAATTCACCAATAGATCAAGAATAGAAATTCTAGCTTGTTGTTTGTGTAGTTGTTCAACCACACTATACTCACTATGTTTCAGGAATTTCAAAAATTCTTGAGCTTGTTTTTCTGTCACAGGCTCATTGAATGATGGAGGGGATTCATCATCAAATATCTTCTGAGGTATTACCATGGCTTTTCCTTTTGCTTTCACTTGTTCTGAAGCATTGGATGTTTCGGGAGAGTAACATCTCCCACTTCTTGTAAAGAACCCGACTTCGCTTACTGCTTCAGACGTCGATGTTGTACCCAAATTCTGTATTTTCTCTTCTGTTTTTTCTAGAGAAACAGATCCTCCTACCATTGAAACATTGGTAGTATAATTCCAAGGTACTCTGCCGGTATCCTTGTATGGAAATGGTAGAGGAGTGGTGATAACTACTTTCGGCTTTATTGGTGCAGGAATCGCCGTAGATGATTTCACATTAATGATTACAGGATCATTTATTCTTTGATTAGGTTTAGAATCCTCTGATGAGCAAACATCATCTTCTTTTTTCCCTGGTTCTTCTTCAAAGAATTCTATTTCTCTGTTGTTCATCAATTTTTGCACCAAATCCCTAAACTCAGGACATAGTTGAATTTTATTCCCTTTATCTTGATGATATTCACAATAATTCTTGCCTTCATTCTGCTTTGGCCTGAATTGTTGTGGAATTATATCGGCTAAAGAGAGTTGTTGGAATACCCAAACAAAAGGAGATTTAATTTCAGAAATGTCAGTTTTTGCTTTCTTTCTGTTCTCTTCCTGAATTGCATTCACATTTTTATCTCCATGATTTGGCAATGGATGATTTGATGCAGATGGTGTATTGAATTCCAACTTTCCAGTGTTGATCAAATTTTGAACCACCCTTTTGAATGCCAAACAGTTTTCAATAGAATGACCCGTAATTCCTTCATGGTAAACACAGTGTGCCTTTGTATCATACCAAGGAGGGAATGGTGGTTGCATGGGAACCAAAGGATAGGGCCGTATGACATCTGCTTTTAACAGCGAATCATAGATCTCCGCATATGGTACTGGTAAAGGTGTAAAAGACAACATTTCATTTTCCTTTCGAGATCCTCTGGACTCTGCTCGATTAGTGTTTGTTTCCTCTTTCTTAACCCTTGGCTGGGTTATTGTAACACTTTTCGATGAATCCTTGTTGTAAAAGTTTGCATTGTTAACTTCATTCTCTTTTTTCCGGTACATAGGTCTTTTGGAACTAAACCCCTCATTTGATTCAATTTTGCCACTTTTCAAGACATTTTCAATGAGTTCTCCAGAAATGACCAAATCTGCAAAATTTCTGGTTGCATTCCCCATTAGATGATTTAAATAAGGAGCTTTCAATGTATGGACAAATATTACTGTGGCCTCTTTTTCTGACAAATGTGGTTGAACTTGGGCTGCTGTATCACGCCATCTCTGGGCATACTGTCTGAATGTTTCATTATTCTTTTTCTCCAAGTTTTGGAGAGTCCATCTATCAGGGACCATGTCTGTTACGTGGCGGTACTGCTCTAAAAATGCTTTAGCCAAATCTTTCCAAGATCTAATGTTGGCTTTGGTCAATTGAGTATACCATTTTAAAGCTGGTCCTGTCAAACTATCTTGAAAGCAGTGAATTAACAATTTTTCGTCTTTCACATATCCTGCCATTCTGTGACAAAACATAGTAATGTGGGATGAAGGGCATGTAGTACCGTCATATTTATCAAATTCGGGAGCTTTGAACTTGATGGGGAGGATTAGGTCTGGAACCAAACTCAACTCACTAGCGTCAAACCCATAAAATGATTCAGTTATTTCCACGGATTTCATTCGTTCTTCTAAGCTCTTGATCTATCTGGTCAATTCTTCATTTACTTTTTCTTTCTCATTCAGCTCATTCAAATCTGGGATTAAATGCTCAATATTAAGATCCCCTATTTTCACATCTGATATAAGCGGATTTTTGCTTGAAGATGCAGGATCCACTTGTTGATTTTCATGTGGTTTGGCTTCTTGAAATGCAGATGTACGAGCATTGATTTGTATAGGTGTAGTACCAGAATGATAAATTGGTTCTGGTGGAAAACCTAGAGGATACATAGGTTCTTGGTCGAAAGATACAAGATTTTCATGCATTTTTCCAATGATAGCCTGTCTTTTAAATATGTCCTCTATTTTCTGCATCATGTTGTCTTGTGAATTTGCAATATTGGCTTCAATTTTCTCCAGCTTCATTCTCATTTCTGCTTGTTCTTTATTATGTTGTTCCTCAATACGTTGTATTTTTATCCTCCATAATTCTCTTAGTAGCTTGTCTAGTACCGTAGTGATGTTGTATTTCTCTTTTGGCCAGAATAACTGCGATTGAAAAATCTTTTGATATTATTTTTTCCAAATTTTAATTAATGAATTTTATCTTAATAATAAAAATTATATAAAAAAAATCATGAAATGAATAATGAATGTATGCAAAATGCATGTATGCAAAAAGGTATTGATCCCAAAAAGTTAACTGTCATAGAACAACTTTCATCGGCATACAAAAGTTTCTTTATAATAGTTCATAACTACAGATAAGGCGTAGCTTTCCTATTAAGCTCTATAATTTCTTTCATTAACCATGACACATTCTTTCCGCACTTAGAAACTGGATCAACGTGATGCTCAATTATTTTGGCTTCAACAGCTAGTTCCCCGACATATCTAGCAACTTCGCTCATTTGTACCATGGCCTCGAACACCATATTACTTCTTTCTTCGCTTCTTTCAACATAGAAATCAGTTGACTTTTTCCATTGTTCATTCGTTCCTTCAAGAGTTTGCTCTAACTCAGTGATTCTGACTTGACAATTGTGCAGAATTTTTTTCAAGATCTCTAATGCTTCTTCGCAGTGAAGCACTTTCTTCATTACTTTCTTTGAGATCATTAGGTCCTATACGAACCTTTTCTTGAAATAATGACTCTTCAAGTTGCAAAATGTAAGCGTTAAACTCTGAGTTTTTATTTCTAGACTGATCCAGATCTTCTTCAAGTTTTGTTCGTGCTTCTTGCGTTCTTTGATTAAGCTTTTGGATTTGAACATTCTTGTTTCTGCATCTTTGCATCCAATTACTAGCCACTTCTTGCTCTACCTCAAGTTTGGTGTTGCAATTCTTTCTTTCCAGCTCCCATTTTTCTTTTTCAACATTGAATTCTTCAATCTTTTGGCCCCTGACTTCAAGTTCAGCAATCAGCTGGTTCATTTCAGATTCAAATCCCTGGAACATGATATTTTTCTCACCTTCAAATTTATCAAAGATGTCATTCTTCATTTCTTCTAAATCTTTGGCTCGATCCCTTTCTCTTTGCATTTCATTCATGATCTCGCGGTGTTCAGCCTTGTGTTTTATAATTCGCTCTCTTCTGTCGACCTCAAAATCTTCCATTTTTTGCTTTCCTTTCTCAAGGCTTTTGAGTAGACGGCTATTCTTTCCTTTCAGATCTTTAACTCGACTTTTCTCGATGTTCAATTCTCTGGTCATCTGTACCGTCGATTGGCTTGGTCCTGATGCTTTCCGGGATTTATATAACTCTTGGTAATTTTTCTTTAATGCTCTAAATTCACCATCAACTTTTTCTTTGTTTTCTCTCAACATTGCACATTGTGATGAATGAAAGTCAATATCAACACCCAACATAGCTTTATCTCGTCTCATTTGCTCTAATTCTCTTGACCAGCCTTCTCTTTCTGCTTCAAACTCTGCTCTCAGGATTTCAATCTCTGATGGAACCACCTTAATGCGATCTTCCATAGAGATATCCTCATTTTGATCTGGTAGAGGAATATTTTCATTTTTCCTGACATATCTCCATTCCTCATAATCGGGAGTTAGCATTTCTTTTGCTGCTTTAGCTCGGATACAAAAAGTTGTTTTCCAAGCTGTAACGGCTTCCATGATATTTCTTTTATAATTTTTGCTGTGAAATGCGAACTCAGATGAATGTAATCCAGCGGTGACAGGTACAAATTGATGACCTTCATACTGTCTTATGACCAGAAGTGGTGCATATCCAATTCCTCCCCATAATCCGAGCAGCATTATCCAATTGTAATCACCACATTTGTAAAAGAATTCCCTTTGGATTTGCCACGGGGCTCGCCAAACAATTTAATTGCTTTGCAGATTTCGAAAGGCATTAATCCACATATCTTTCTTAATTTCTTTCGGCCATTCCTGCTCCAGAAATTCTTTTAATGGTGAGTAATCCGTATTAAAGCGTCGGTATGAAACTTTTTTTGTCCTCCAGAAATGACTACGGATCCAAACATATAACAACTGGGTACACCCTGAGAATCGTCCACCTCCTAGCTTTCTACAAGTATTTAACGATCTGAAGGTCTCTGCTAGAATTGCAGAAGCAGGATTAATCTTTTTCGGTAGCTGTTCAAACAAATCTACCACTGCAGCTTCAACATATCCCAATACTTTTGGGAAGATGACCATACCATACATACCCAGAGCAAATAGATCGAATCGTACTTTAGTATCTGGATGACTCTGAATAAGTTCTTTAATGTTGGTCCAAGCAATGCCTTCGCTTTCGCCTTTTTGTTTTGTACGGGATGCCACCCATTCTTCTCGTACCCCGGCAATCTTTGCTAATTTAACTCGAAAGGATTGAGTTTTAATTGACTTTGAATAGATTCGATTCTCCAAAGCCCCTTCGATATGTAGCAAAGTTGTGTACTCTTCAATAGTAGGGACCAAGTCCTATTTATTGAGAGTGAAGCAATTGTATCCTGGATTCCAGAATTGAATTAGGGCTCTGAGTAATTCATCATCAACTTCAACATAGAGAAAATATGGGATGTCTCCGTAAGTCTGATAAAACTGCAATTTTTTGTTTGAATCCCAACTTTCCCAAATACTTCGCAAATCTTGCATATCATTTTTTTTAGCGAAACTGGAGCATAACTGGCCAAGTCAGATACATAATCATCCTGCAGACTGTCTCATTCTTGTCTTTGTAAGTCCTCAGCCCACTGTCTTACTTCTGAGTTTAGAATTACTTGATTTGAACACTTTTTATCCATGGATGAAGGCTTTCCAATGAGACAATTAACACAAGGATCAATGCCTTTTATCCTGTATGATGCTATGCAAACAGAAAAAATAAAGAACACACAAAAAGAAATGAATTAGTTTACATAATAAAGAAATTTAATAATAACATTTACCTAAATATTTTTATTTAAACATGCTTTTTCTAAATTTAAATAATTTAAATATACATGTAATTTAATCAGTAAAGAAAATAAATAAATTAACAGGAAAGTTAGAATTCATTTCTCCTGTGTGTACACCTATTTTGGACAAAATTTCGGCATGACTTCAGATCGGAAGAATTTCTAGGGTTTATTATATGCATGGTTTCAGATCTAAGAATAAAAGTACCCGAATTGTCCTTGTTAGTGCCCCCTTGGGTTGCTAACCCTCAATCCTAGTCCATCACAGACTAAAATGGATCGAGTTCAATTCGAGGGGATACATTTATCTATGCCTGACACGGAGAATAAATTCTCACGAAGACATAGAGCATATGGACCCCGAAAGTTACTTGCTAGGTCTGACACGGAGAATAAATTCTCACGAAGACGTCGCTTTCACTCCCACTTAAAAGGGACAAACTCAATTATAGAGCTTATGTTATGCAATGCAAGTATTGTGTGTGAGAAGAAATGTTCAAACATTTGACAGAAAAATAAATAATGAAATAAAATACTTGTAAATAAAATGAAATATTAATAATATATATAAATACTATAAAAATAATATGTATATATAAAAAATTATAAATTAAATATATGAAATTTTAATTTATAATTAATAAAGACAATTTATAATTGATTTTTAAAAGTTTGACCAGAGTCCCCAGCGGAGTCGCCAAGTTGTCGTAACCGGTTTTCGCCCGGGCACGAATTTTTTACTTGGCGGAAAAATTGATGTGAATAAATAGTTTTTGAAAATAATTTGGGAGTCGCCATCGGCCTTTTGGGTCAGGTAGGTCGAATACCTAAAAATTATTTTCTTTAAAAGAGTTTTAAGAAAACATCAATCAAAAAATGAACTGATCTGCGTTTATAACCAAAAATTTGTTCTTTTTAATAATAAAAAAGGATTCATGGTCGGTTACGTTTAGGGAAGGATTAGCACCCCTACAACGCCCAAAATTGGTACTTTTTAATTATAAATTGTCTCTATTATTAAAAATTCAAAAAAAATCAAAATATATTTAATTTATAATCCTATTATTTCAAAATTATATAAAAAATATTTATTTATTTAAAAATATCGGAAAAGGACTTCTAGGTGTCTTAAGACAGTTCTTTTCTTTGATATTAATAAATATTAATTTAAATAAAATTAAATAATAATTTTTATAATATTTAATTTTAAAATACCAGAATAGGACATCCAGTTGTATTAAGACTGCCCTTTTCTTCGATATTGAAAAATATTAAAATAAAAAATATAAATTATTATTTATCATATATATTTATGACTATATAATAATAGTAAAAATATTAAATATATAAACAATTAGAACAATAAAAATACAATTAGAACGATATATTTAAAAGCAGTAAAATACATGAAAACATTTAAAATTAGTGACTAAATTATAGTAAAATTAAAATTAAAAACCTAATTCATAATTAATCAAAATTATAGGGATTAAACATGCTATTTTCTTATTTTATTAATTTATTGACTAAAATAAAACTATATAAAATTCGGATATTAGATTAAAATAAATTAAAACATATTATCAGATTAAAATATTAATTATTAAAATTAAGGGATTAAATCTGTTATTTATCCTAAATATATTATTTTAATACAAAGGACTAAAATAAATAAAATTAAAATTAAAGAACCGAATTAAAATGATTATAAAATCGATTTAGTGACTAAAATGTAAAGTTTACAAATCTTGAACACTGCGGACGGGATTTAACAATTAATATTTGCACAAATAGTCCTTCCCGAAACGACGTCGTTCGGGAAGGCCTATTTAAAGTCCGAAACGGCTGGCCCTTCGGGCCAGCCTTCATTTCTTAGCTTCTCCTCTCTCTCTCTTCTCTGAGAGAGAATTTTCTCTCTCGCTTCTCTCTAAAACAGAGAGAAGCCAGCCGGCCGGCAGCCGTCAGTCGGCGTTCTTCCGCCGCCGGCCACCGTCAAAACTGTCGTCGGCCACCACATCCGGTGGCCGGAAATTACAAAACCCACCCCAAATTAAAGCCTAGTTTCCCCTAAAGCTAAATCCGGAGGTTTTTTAGCCTAAAATACTACTGAAATGCGTAGATCTAAAATTTATACCTTCGACCTTTGACTTTCCGATGG
The DNA here is from genome assembly GCF_006381635.1 of Hibiscus syriacus. Classification (NCBI taxonomy): domain Eukaryota; kingdom Viridiplantae; phylum Streptophyta; class Magnoliopsida; order Malvales; family Malvaceae; genus Hibiscus; species Hibiscus syriacus. The sequence continues at coordinate 201,493 of NW_024062436.1, forward strand.
CTCCAAAGAGGCTCTGATGACCAACTGTTCCCTCGGTAAGTTTCTCTTCTCTCTTTTCCTTGCTGTTTTAGTGATTTGTGGTTGCTGGATGTGTTTTTTTTTTCTGTTGGGTTCCTCCTCTTCTTTGCAGGTTGGGTGATGGCTTTATAGCCATCACCGATGCTCATCTCGGACCAGTCCGAAGGGTAGAGTTCGGTGAGTCACCAAACCGTAGGTGGTAACTCACCCCATGGTTGGAACGTGGACGGCGTTCCTTGCTTCCTCTGGATGTTTCTGTTGAAGCGTGGCAGCAGTTGATGAAGGGGTCAGAGAGGCGGCCGGCGTCGTGGCCCTAGGGTATCATAACCCTAGGGTTTCCTGCTGGAACCATCTGGACTGTTGGATCTTGCCAGATCCAACGGTAGCAGGCTGAGGCGGCTGGGTAAGAGGGAAACCCTAATCTGGTTTAAGGTTTCCATTAGGCTTTTGAATTTGGGCCACCATTTGTAATTGGGCCTCCATTTTGGGTTTTGTAATATTAAATAATATATAATAATAATAATAATAATAATAATTATAATAATTATAATTATTATATAAATAACATTAAAATTAAAAAAAATGAATATCTTCAAAAATAATAAAAAAATAATTTAAAGCGATACAAACAAAAAATAATTCAAAAATCAAATGAGTAAATTAAAAAAATTGAAACTAGACCTGAAATTTTAAGCTTATCGGATGGGATAGGTAACTCGGCCGAGGTGACTTTCCCTCCTCTTCTCAACCACAAATAATATAAAAGCAAAAACCCCAGACTAGAGAAACCCACATCACTAAAACTTTTAATTCCCCCCTCTTTTCCCACACAAGTCCCTTATCCGCCGCTCCTCCTCCGAAACCCTCCGCCGCTGCCGCCATTTTCACGGTGGTGTTCTCTCCAGTATCTGACTACCCTCCATTATCGACAACCCCTCAGATGGCAGCAGCTGCACCAACTGTTTCCTCTGATGCCACAGTCACTACTCCTTCCGATGGTCCCGTCCTCAGCGTCGTCAACAAACGACTCCGTGCCCTACGCAAGAAATACAACCGCATCCTCCAGATGGAAGAATTCGTCTCCCAGGGGAAGCCCTTGAACAAAGAACAGGAAGAAGTCTTCCGTTCCAAACCCGCCGTCTCCGCCCTCATTGACGAACTCGAGAAGCTTCGTCAGCCTCTCTCTTCCGCCGTATCCGAAGAAATCTCCCTCGCCTTACAGCATCAAACCATTTCTCCCCAACAAGCTACCTCACAACACCAGCCGGAGACCACTCAAGTTCAAGAAGAGCATTCTGATGAGCCCCACCGTGGCGTTGAGGATCTCCTCAAGCTGCTCTATTTCGGGTCGTTGTTCGATGTTAAATCTCAGAACGATTTTACTTCCACCATGTTGACTAGGACTCACGAGAGAGGCTGTTGCTTGACTTACGATTACGTTACCGATGATGCTTCTGATCTTCTCAGCGAGAAAGATTTGGATTCGATTTCGATGCTGAGTGGACTGTTGACTTCACGATCTGTTGATTCCAGTTTGTCTCACCAGAACGCTTTGAACCGCTGCATCCACCATGCCAAGCTTTGGCTTTCGCGTTCAGACCAACTTATTGACCCCACTCTCGCCGTCTCCTGTAATAATTCACTCTAATCATCTATTTAATTTCCTTTTTTATTGTTCATGTTTTGTTTCCTAATATGTTAGATTCCCTTATTATCATTGTAGATGTTGAGTTGAGATGTAGGCTTAAGAAGATTATGGATTTGGAATACTTCACAACCATGCCGGAGATGAAAGCTCCTGCTAAATTGGCAGCTGCTACTGTTGGGACATTTACTTCTTTTCAGGCCGAAGATTCAATCGGCCGATTCGTGCAGAAGGTAACACTTTATTTTTAGTTTAGTTACTGGCGTGGTTAGTTGGTTATGAATTAATAATTTTTGGGATTGAAAAGGATATTTTTATAGCTCAGTTTAATAATGTGGGCATCCAATTGCATCTTTTGCTTGTATCTGTTTGTGTATTGTTAAGTCATGGTTATTGCTTTTGCATGAGAGTTTAAGTAGATTATCTGTGAGTGTTTGAGGAATAGTAATAGGACGTTGTTATCGATGAATTTCTCATGGTCTTTCATTGCAGCTATTTATTTTTTCTATCGATTTTATATGTTCCTGAATCTGTAGCTTGCAAATACAAATTTTACTATGTATCTCTGTTCGAGAATGTACGAAACTGTGCCAGATACAAGATGGAGTGGTGAATGATCGTTTTTGCCATCTTATATGTCATTGGTACTTTCGTGTTATCTGAAACTGTAGATCATTTGTCTTTCAAACTGAAAGTAAATATTAATAATATGCTGTTGAGATCCTTCAGAAGTTGACATTATTGAACTCTATTATTCTTTTTTTAGTATGCCTAAGCTAGGATCACAGATGAGAATTGCTAGCTGCGTCGGTAAATCCACTTCACATAATGTCCTTTTTCTTGGGTGGAGGGAATTGCTTGAGTAAGGTTCTTGGTATTGTTAATGATAAAACCTGATGTAGGGCAACTAGATAGGAATTATATGGTGATTGAAGTACAGGGTAAAGTAAAGGCTACTATAATAGAACGACTAGATGGTAACTCTTGATCAAAAGTTTAATGTACTGGGCAATTGGTTCGTGTTAGGAATTGGATTATACGAAGGATTCCCCATTAATGGGGGATGACTCGAGGTTGATTAATGGTCTGTATATTGGATTTTTAATTCAGAAATTAGAATATGATTTTTGTTGTCTTGAACTTGATGTGTTTGGTAGGTAGTTCCGGCGTTAATTTACTCATTTGGATATGTTTTTTCCCTGTTAATTGTATGATTCCAATAGGTATTATGTTCTTTTTTTCAAGTTTTTATAATTAATGTAGGAAGAAGATGCATCAAATGTTCAAGAATTTGAGACTATTCAACTTAGTGCTGCAGATGAACTTCACAAGGTGCCTTAAGTTATGTAAAGCTATATTTGTTCCTCTAAGATCTTATTTATTTGACTTAATGTTAGGAGGCTTGTTCTCTGCAGAATGAACCAGATATAGAAAATGGTACAGATGATGTTCCAGTTCAACAGGAAAATGGCAAACTACAGGAAGATATAGAGCATAATCAGAGAGATATTGAACCCAATGATCAACACTATGTACCTCGAAGAACTTATCAGAACCAAAGAGGTGGTCGGAGTAATGGGGGTGGCCGTAGGGGTTATTCCAATGGTCGTGGAGCTCGAGGCAGTGGAAGGAGAGGTAGCGCTTACCATCAAAACGGCCGTAGCCAGTATTATGATCAATCCAACAACTATTATCCTAGGAACTACAACAACAGCAGGGGAAGAGGTGGCAGGGGAGGTGGCCATGCTTACAATAATCACAGGTCAGCAGTCCAGAATGGTAGTTATGTTGCGGCTGATGTCAGTGTGGTCTCGTAACAGCTTTTTTCGGTGTCGCTAGGGCGACAAAAATGTTTTTTTTTTGCATGGAAAACATTGTTTGACCATAGGTTGATCATTGATATTGATATGGTACAAATCATGGGCACCCTATTTAAACTTTTCTTTTGGCCGTTAGGTACTTCCAGTGGATTCGTTGATTTAGGAAGTTCTGGTGATATTACTTTTGTGTTTAATATTTCTGTTCTTGCGGCCATGTATCAATATTATTTAGGGTAAATTATGTATTTTGTCACCTAACTATACCCGTGATTCCGTTTTAGAAACCCAACTATTCCTGTGGTAACCCTCCATTTGCTCTCAAAAGGTTACCGCACCCAGTCTTGAGCTTTACCTGAGACCTTTCTCTACTGGGTTCCCACTCAACAGTCGAGGCGGGCTTCCCAGTAGGTGTCTAGATCATTTTCTACCCGTCATGCCTAGTAAAAAGGGTTGGTTTGAGGCAGTAAGGTACTCCATGTAGGAGCTTTTTAGGCGAATGATGTGTGTTTGAGGCACTAACTAACTCGACGTTCCATTGGGCTTTTTCGGAGGATCTGATTCGTATCGTACTTGAGAAACAGATTCTCTGTCTTCCTTTACAAAGAGATACTTGTCATGGTGGCTATGGAGATGCACGACTTTGACATCAAGGAACAAATCCATTCCTGTCCCATGCTTGTTAGAGTTTACCTGCTGAAAGAAAATGTTGAACATTTTAAGGGCAGCCGTGTTTCCGTGTTATCTAAGTTATCTAATTAAGGAGAAAAAAATGTTAAACCGTAGTACCGATTTGGCTGACAATTTCAGCGACCCTATTGGAACCACCGTAAACCTTGGGGACTTCAATGATGACACGGCTGAAACTGTTAACAAAGGGCTTGACAGTAAACTATCATCGCTCGAAGCCTCCAAAACCTCAGTGGACACCGACGAAAAGCTCGAAACCGAAAACAAATGCCCAAAAAAAAAACCCCTCAAAGACTTGGAATACTCTCCCACATGCACCACCGCCACATCCCATAATACCCCTTTCTTCATAGCTCCACTCGGAGGTTCGTCATGAGGGACGATGGAGTTCCGCCATGGCAGCATTCCCCCGTTTGCACGTAACAATCTCCTGTACTATGTCTTCAGCTTGATTTTCAACCCTTCTTTTATGGGCTCCCACCGGAGTTTCCAGTCCACCTTATCCGGCACCGTTTGCAGCACCATTTCACCAGTCGTGCCTGAAATAAAGGGTATATCAGAGGCTGAGAGGACAGTTAACGTTACTATTTTCATGTAGTACAAAATTTACATATTATAATGATACGTTTTCACGTTCTTCTGTATTCATATTATATTCACATTATTTTCTGATTTTATATTGTATTTATTTAACATCTTAATTTATTTCATGTACACATAATATAGTTTATGGAAAATCACATTTTGAATTAAATATAACATTTGCACTATTTCTTTCTCTCTCTCCAACGTGATAGATTCGATAAATTAAAAACTTAAGCTCCAAGTTTCATTGAAAAAGGATCCATTAAGCTCAAAGAGCATTTCGAGGAACAAAGGCATTATTTTTAGGCCTCTGACTTTAACTATCCCCTCGATGATTGTATGGCCACGTGGGTTTGACGTGAATGCCTCTCGCTGCTTACGGTGCTTTATTTTCTTGATTGTGTCATATGAAAATCTTTTTAGGCCTCTCGAATCTTTAAAGTCTTTGAAATGTTAAATCTTTCGACCGTTTACAATCTTTCGATGGAATCATTAATAAATCTACATGGTTTATAGTTTATTGTCTAACAACCATATCTATTTATCATGTCAAATTACGAATAATCATCGTCACTCTAAGTCTGACATCAATATTAAAGGTCTATATATAAGCCATCATACAAAGCTGAAGAAATCGTTTCTCTCTAGAATTATCTTATTATATATCTCTCTCTCTAAGACGGTTATAACTTTTCACTCAAATAAAAAAGAGTGAATCGTAAAAAAAAAACTGCTACATGTAATTTGCACGTGAAGATTTCCACAAAAGGAAATCCAATAACGAGGGCAGCGATAACTTACTGCAACGGGGCTCCCATGAAAAACTAAGCAGCGATTAACAAAGCCGTCTGCGTTTGCCGGTTCGGCAATGGACAGGGACGGATCCATGAAGAGCAGTTGGCCTATCCATCCCCAAAACGTGGTGGGATGCTAATTTGAGCAGGGGAGCCGAGTTGCTTTTGGAGTGAGCCTAACTCGAATTCATGGTATACCCTTTCACCCCCACCTTCCTCATGGCAAACGTTTTATTTCTAATTCCGGGTCGGATAAGTCCAACCCTCATCACCCTAGGACCATCCAAGGATTAAAACGTCACCACCAAATAATACAACATCCACATCTCTTCTTTTCTTTTAAGGAAATACTCCCTAGGTCCTATAATTCGTGTCTTATACCGACTATGCAAGTGGTTTTAGGAGATATATTTGATCAAGGAAAACGATAAAATTATCCTGAAATGTGATTGATAGATTTTACATATTTGTTTGAGTAGGTGTAAAAGAATGGAACATGTGGGTAAAAAATGAAATATAACTGTTGTTTTTTGTTGATTTTCCTAATAAAACATTTTAAATTAAATAATTTTAAAAACCAAAAGAGACACGTTTATGGGACAGAGAGAATATATATTTTTATACCTAACATATGGTGAATCCTAAAGACGATATCATTTATTTTTAAGCTTTTTCTTAGTGTTGATTTCCCTTTTTCATCTTTGATTGATAGGTAGTAGCATCATAATATTGGTCGATCACCTTTTTTTTTCCTTTTATTTTTTTATATTGCATCTATGTTTTTTTTGTTATTTTTAGGGATAAAGAATATAAATGGTCATTCGACTATATGTTTTATTTTGTCGGCTTCCCTGATTAAAAGGTACAAAATAGTCTTCAACTATAGGTCATTATTTTGTTGAGTCTAATCACTATTAAAAGTCACAAAATGATCATTCGACTATTTATATGTTCAAAACTCGACTATTTCTATTAAAAAATGGCGATCGTCTGAGTTGGATGTTACTATGTTGACTTGAATATGATAAAATTATATTTCAGTGATGTTTATTAGCACCGCAGTTACTTTCAAGCACCGATTTGACAACACAATCTTTAAAGCATTGGCTCAACGACACAATGTAAGCGGGTAATCGATCCAAATCATACAACTTAAAAGGTTATGAGACAAATTTTTATCATATCTCAATAAATATGTTGACATCAACTCAAATGCTCACCAATTAGTTAAAACGATATGCATGATTTTAAAAAATAATAATAGATGGATGACCAAAATAGAAATTAAATAACAAATGAGTGACCAAATAGGTAGTTTGCCCTACCTCATATGCGAGAACCTTCGTTCCTTTAATATTTCCTTCTATCCGATTCCCACCACATTATTTGCAGGATTAATTTGAACCGTAAATATAAATCAAACCCATTTACCAGACGGTAAGCAACTGAGGTGGAGTTGCACGTGAGAAAGAGGAGGGGTTTATGAAACAAGGGGGAGAAAAAATAAAGGATAAATTATATCAGAGACCACTCAACTATAGCATTTTTTCATTTTGATTAGTATTTTTAAATTATTGTCAATAAAATCATCAACTATTTAAATGCATTTAATCATACCAATTGTCATTATTAATTTACGGAAGTGGTGATGAGGCAATTAGTAAAATTGGTTTAATTATATATTTGATCCTTAATATTTATGTATTCTATAAATTTAGTCATAATTTTAAATTAATTTAATATATTTAATCCTCCAATCATGTGGCGACATGTGTCACGACATGATTGGATGTTTTCTAAATTTTTATATTTTAATTAAATGATTTTTTCACCAATTAGGTGGTGACACAACACGGAAGCATAGCTTGATTTCTTCCTAAAAAGGTATTTGTGTTTAAAGAATACTCAATAATGTCAAAGTATATTGTCTCCTGCTTAGACTGATAAATCTAAAAGAAATTGTTATATCATCTATTCGAAGGGTAGAAATGAATATGGATATTGCGGATTCAGAATAATTTAACTCTTAGAAAATTATTGAAAAAATGAATATTTATTATCGAATCAGTTCGTCCTTCGGTAAAAAATGATGGCCAAATTATTCTATATCAAACTATTGTCATCACCTATTTAAAGAGAGAGTAAAACAAAGCATGGTCGGGTGTGGGGGAGAATCAAACCTTGGACCAGGCAGAAATCAAGCATCACCTCAACTACTAGAATTAAGGGGTTGTTTGTTTACTTTAGAATGGTTAAGCGTTGAATGATTCAAATGATGAATGATTCAGAGGTTCTGTATGAATTAGCTCTAAATGTGACATGATGTTTGATAACGGCTCTGAATCATTCAGAATGTACTTTTGTGCTGAATCATTCAACACTGTTTTGCTGAATCAGTCAGCACTGAATTATTCAGAGGTGTGAAACAAACGCGTTGAATGTTGAACGGTTCAACATTCAGCGTTGAATGGTTTAACATTCAAAGCTGAATAGTTCCATTCAGAGGCAAACAAACAACCCCTAAGGCCACAATTGTTATTTGTTTTCAAAATGCATTATATAATATGTTTTAGATTATGGTTGAAAAATCAAAATCAAAAGATATTATTGGATTCGAACATGAAATTTTAACTTAAAAGTGGGTTAAGGTGCGGCCAAGGTTAATCAAACATTTGAAAAACATTTACACTTAGGAGTGTTCATACCTGACTCGAACTAAAAAAACTGATATTTTTCTAAAAAAAATACCCGACCTAACATTTCTCGGGTGGGCCCAAGTCAAAAAATTTCATTTTTTTCAGGTACCCTGTTACTCAAATACCGTATTACATTTTTTTAATAATATAAATTTTATTTTATTTAAAAAAATAACAATTTGAAAATAATAAAAAACCGGGTACTCGATTACCTATAAAATCAGGGTACCCGATACATTCGGATCGAGAAACGGGCTGGAAAATCAAATACTCGAAGATTCGTGTACCCATACACTATTATTTATATATGGTTAATATCTATTAAATATACAAGTTTAAATTTTTATTTTTAAAATTAAATTATTTTTCTTTTATTTTTTATTGATTATTTTTAATTTAAAAATAATTATAAAATATAAAAATAATTTATAATTTATAAAAATAATTAGGAAAAAAGAAAAAGAAAACAATTTTTAACGATATATAAATTTTAAACTTGTACTTCTAATAATATAACAATAAAAAAAATTAATTTTAAAAATAAGCATTTTAAAATTGTATTTTGAATAGATATTAACGATATCTAAATAATAGTATAAGTATTTTTCAAATGTTTAATTTACCTTGGTTGCACCTTAACCCACTTTTAAGTTAAAATTTCATGTTCGAATCCAATAATACTTTTTTTTAATTTGATTTTTCTACCATAATCAGAAATATATTATATGATGCATTTTGAAAACAAGTAACAAATGTGGTCTTACCTCTAGGGTGCGTTTAGTTCACGGAATGTAAAATTATCAATGGGAATAAAAGATTACCAGAGAATATGATTACTGGGAATGTTATATTTTGTGTTTGGTTGGTTTAGCAGGATTGTAAGATTACCGTGTTTAGTTAAAGGAATAAAAGATTATTGGAATGTATATTTGACCAAATTGTTCTTATTATATATTTGTTTTTTAACAAGTTGATTTCTACTATAATATTACTATAATTAATTTATATATTTTTTAAAAAAAATTTAAATTCATAAAATTTATATAATTTTTTTTACAAAATTGAAAAGATAAATAGGTTTAATGAAAGGATAAATTTTTTTAACCCATGGACTTCATATAAAATTTTAATTATAGATTTTTTTGTAAATCTAAAATAGTTTAAGGATAAATTTGTAATTTAACATTCGTAGAAATTTTATTATTCAACGACAAAAGAATGATATTCTTGGGGGGGGAATTAAGGGCATTTTAGTCCAAAACATCGATAATCCAACAATACCTAAGGGAAGGGGTAATCACATTCTCAGTAATATACCTCAAAAAATCCGCTGTTGGTAATAAAATATTACCGAGAATGGGATTACCGACCAACCAAACGGAGGAATGAGGATTCCATTCCCCCAGTAATACAACATTCATTGAACCAAACGGGGCCCTAGTGATTGAGGCATTGCTTGATTTCTGACTGGTCTAAGGGTTAATTCTCCCCGGCACCTAGCCATGTTTTGTTTTACTTTCCCTTTAAATAGGTGGTGACACGTGTCATCACCTGATTAGTGAAAAAATCATCTCATTAAAATAAAAAAAATAATTTTAAAAATATTCAATCATATCGCGACACATGTCGCCACATGATTGAAGAATTAAATTTATTGAATTAATTTAAAATTATGACTAAATTAATAGAATGTATAAATATTAAGGATCAAATATATAATTAAACAAATTTTACTAACTTCCATGTCAACACTTCTGTTAACTAATAACGGAAAGTGATCTAATTGAATACATTTAAATAGTTTGATGATCTAATTAAAAAAATTAACAATTATGGTCAAAATGAAAAGAGGATATAGTTGGGTGGCTTCTGTTATAATTTATCCAAAACTAAAATAGACCACCCCTTCCGACAAAACCACACTGGAATTGATAGTTCGCAACTCCCGAGGTCTCCCCCTCTGATAAAACCAGAAAGACGAAACTAGAAAAGGGAAGAGCAGAACACAAATTTGCGAACCAACAAACAATTTCCACTGTCTAAGGAGATCAACACTCTCACTGACAAAAAACAAACAATAAAAATCCATCCTTTATCGCTTTCTGTTTCCCTTCATTATAAGGAAAGTGAACCCATAATATATATATATATTCCTTTTGTTGGGGGGCTTTTTTATGTGAAGTTTGAGCTTGGGTTTGTTTTCTTTAATAGCGATGGATCCACCAGCTATGATGAGAGATGGGGTGTACAATCTGACGGAGATTTGGCAATATCCAGTTGGAACCGGGTTGGGTCAGATCGTCGGTCCGAATCGGGAGGTTTCGGGTAATGAACCGGTTAGCTTGGGTGGTAGTGTGAGGAGGAGGCGTGATGGGGAAGACGAAGCAGCTCAGGTTTGTTGTTTCCACTCGTTGTAGGCAATGGCGTGGTATTTTTTTTCATTTTTCGCTTGTTTTCTCTTTGAAATCAATTGGGGTTTTAGAATCATACTTATTTTTTATTAACATTTGGCTTGTTTCTGTTGTTGGCATTTTCTGATTTGCTCTTGCTTAGGGAAAGTTCATGGATTTGATTTGACAAATTTTGTTAGTAATTTGGGCAGAACGATGGTGATGGGAAGAGACTTCAAACATCGGTAGGTACCGATGAGAATCGGGATTCGAGAGCCGAGGCAGAACCCAGTTCAGGCAAGCCTGTGGAACAGAAAGCACAATCGCCACCGGAGCCGCCTAAACAGGATTACATCCATGTTCGAGCGAGAAGGGGTCAAGCGACCGATAGTCACAGCCTAGCAGAAAGGGTAATTTGCTTATGCCTAAAAATCGTTCTCCTACGACGTTTACTATCGTCGTTTAGCTTTGACATTCGGTCGAAATTCGTAGAATCTGAATACGTGTCTTTGATATGAATCTTTTTTTTTGGGTGCGGGGGGGGGGGGGCAGGCAAGGAGAGAAAAGATCAGCGAACGAATGAGAATTCTTCAGGATTTGGTCCCTGGTTGCAACAAGGTATACCATATAGGCATATACCATGGAATTCGTAAACGGTTTCTTGTCTGCAAATCATATGCTATTTTGTTCGATATTGATGTATGGGAAAAGCTAGTGCTTGGTGTTCTATGACTTGTCTCTGCTTATCAGTAAATTGATTACTCATCCCATGCCATTGCCGAGGACTTTCTATTGCTTGTGATACCAAAACCATGTTGTGAGTAATTTTTAGCTGGAAACCGGCATATTTTTAAGCCGCTTGCTGAGTTATTTATTTGGACTCAGGTTATTGGCAAAGCGCTTGTCCTTGATGAGATAATTAATTACATTCAATCACTACAGCATCAGGTCGAGGTGTGGATCCTTCCGCTCGTGTAACGCTATTTATTTTGCAATTTTCCTCCACCACTTATCTCGAACTTGCATTTCTGGAAATTTTCCGGTGTTGCAGTTCCTGTCAATGAAGCTTGAAGCAGTCAATTCAAGAATGGACCCTGCCATTGATGTATTTCCTCCTAAAGATGTAAGTATTTATTCTGTGTTGAACCATTTTATTTGATTAACTCGAGGCCAAAAATTTATCACTATCCTAGAATAGGCACACATGCTTCCTTGGTCGTGTTTTCATTCATCTAAACTTAGATGCTCGTAGTCGTATCGAACATGTACTACGCTTGTCTTAGATTCTTGTATGTACGAGGGATAGCCTTCTATCTGTAGTCGGTAGCCCAAAAATGAACGGAAGAATGCGTGTTTCCTGAAATTCTTAACCGATTGCATGATTTCCTTCTTAAGGATTGACCCTAGGGCTGTAAACGAACTGAGCTTGAATGAACAGTCTTTTGTTCTTAGTTCGTGTTTGTTTGTTTATATAACTTTTCATCAAACGCTGTGTTGTTGATTTACACCCTTACTATGAATCTACATCCTGAATAATCTTGGGTAATCTTCAAATTCATCGAAGAGATTTCCCACATTATATTTCCGACTTATTATCTGTTGTAACGATCTATTTTTGGTGTTTCAGTATTGCCATCAAGTTTTCGATACCTCTGGTATGGCATTCGGTTCACAATTGACAAGAGAATACAATAGTGATACGTCACCGGAGTGGTTGCATATCGGTGGTGCTTTCGAGAGAACAACATAACACAGATAAACCCCTTGTCAAACATAATAAGAGCATTAATTTGCAATACTTCCTCCTCCGGTCTTAGCTGCAGAAGTATACCGCATCGTGTTAAGCCAAAGAAACTCGATAATTTCCTTGCTCGGCTCGACACGGGGCATGGAGACACGATTGCCGTCGAAAAGAATGATAAAACTTATTGCCTGAAAACATCATATACTTCTTGTGTTTTGGACAATCTGTTGTTTCACACCGCCTTCTCTGTACTAATACCTGAACAAAACAGATTATCCTGGGATTGATTATTGTTGTACAAGAAAGTTTACTCCTTGTTCTAGTTTACTGAAAGCTTAAATGTCGAGTTGAATCGAATTTTGTTTTAACATTGCGTAAGAGCTCTAGTTTCATTCTGAACGATAATGATTCTGTTTTGAGTCGTTGAAAGCATAAAGTTGGGACGCCGCCATAGCTTGACGGCTGCCGTTTGCAGTTGTCTTCCAGTAAATATTGACGAAACGACGGCGTTTTCCTCGGTTTCAAGGAAAAGTCCTCGTCGGCACTCGAACCCAGACTTCCAACTGACCTTCGCCCCTCCCACGCCTCCTCTTCCACGTCACCTGTTCACGCGCCTGATTAATTAGGAAACCCAAGCTAACGCGGTCCGAGATTAGTGATGTTTCCAAATTCAAGGGAAACAAAACAAATAAATGCAGTAATTAGTGATGTCTCTCTGTTTCATCGTTGCAAAGGAGACCTGTCACCTTCAATCGAGCTCCGTCAAATCGAGAAGCGGTTGTCGTAGCCGTTGTAAAAAGCAGTCAGGAATCCACTTCTGGATCTTTGAAAGACAATAGGGAAGATGAGTAGTGGGGATAACATTCGTTCATCGATGAGAGCGCAACCGGGTCGTAGTGAGAGCTTTAGCCAACAGGCGCCGGCTCGAACTGTCACGTTGGGCCGGTTTCAACCTCAGGCGCCCGCTTACCGCACCATCTACTGCAATGGTCGCGACGCCAATTTCGTCCATCGATACAGGGTATTTATATAATTTATACTTTATTATTTTGATTTTTTTAGTATCTTCATCAGGAATTCAAATAATGGCTGGATAGCGGTGTCACAGTCATTATATCGCGATTGCGGTGGTATGATACCGCAAAATAGCTGCCTATATTCTGCTATTCTACTTAAAAAAAGTCGTTTTTTTTAAAATCAATTTATTTGGAAAAAAGTCAAGGACCGCAATGACCACAATATAAAGGCAACGTCACTGAAAACGCAATTTAAATCCCTGATCTTCAGCGTACAATTCATGTTTAGCGTTTTGGATTTCCTGAAAAATGCGAACTGTTGTTAGCCTGAATCTCTTTCAACGTTTACGGAACTGATGTTGCCATTACGAGCAGCATGATTTAAGCTTCTAGTTTATTATTATTACTGATTTTTCTATTTTATTGGCTTAATAAATGTTAGTTGTTGCGTGGTTTTCTCGCTTTCTATTTTTAATTTTCTATATTGGACTGGTAACATTAGAGCTTTCTCTGGGCAATGCTAAAGTGAAGGAAATGTAAATCCATGAGAAGAATTAGCCCTCTTTTATAATTTTGAGTAACAGATGTTATTAAATTATAATTGAATGGAATGAAGCTCACACTTCAATTATACTGAAAATTTGAGTCCATTGTTAGGGAGGTCGTGTCTTTTGTAATGATTCAAGAGATGTTATTTCGTCTTATCCAGAGAAGCGCTAATTGTTAGGAGGCGGATGAGTTAGCAAAAAAAGGGATTGGCTGATGTTAGGGAATAATGTGGTCTAGTCTAGGTGGTTCGATTCATGTAACGGTGTGTCTTTTATGATCTGGTTGTATCTTTGTTGGTTGATTTAAACCTTTTTTTCTAATAATACTTGGAGGTACGCTTTTCCTCCCGCTTTTTGTCGGTCTACCTTTATGGTATATTGACAATTATGAAGGGGTTTTTTAATAAGACCTCCATTCTTATAAAAAAAACATATTCATGTCATATTTTATTTAATTTTAAAGGCCTGAATTGGAGTTTAATATCTTCATTTTTTATAAATATCTTGGTAGAGTACTATAGTTTAATTTTGTAAAAACCTTAGAATGTAGTGATCTTTCGGATCAGGGAACTTTAGACTAAAATTCTTCAGTTATAGTTAAAAATTGATAGCATGGTATCTGGCTTAACATTCTCTATTTTCTGGTGATTTGTGCGTGTCTCAAGGCTGTATAGTTTTATTAAACATTTCCTTTCAAAGCCAAAAAACAATCCTGCACTATGAATGTCGAACAAAGAGAAATCTATGTTGAAATATGCATTTGTTGCTTGATGCCATAGAGCTATAATCCTTTTCATTCTAGGGGTGAATTCAAATTTAACCAAATAGATTTATTTGATTAGTTCAGCCAGTTGTTGGTTTTTAAATCTATTAACCAAATAGATTGGACTGACCCTTGTAATTGTAATTATATGATATAAATAAAAACTAATTTATGTTATAATTTGTAATTATATATGATATCATTTATCTATATATTATATATTACATAATATACAATAATTTAAATATAATAATATTCAATTAAACCAGCAGAACTAACTGACTTAAGTCTGTTTCAGTTTTTTCAGTTAAACAAGTTAATTCTGTTGGTTTGGTCTGCTTTATAATTTAGTTCGGGTTAATCAAGTTTTGAAATTATATGATCACTGACTGAATTGATTGAATTCTCACCCCTATTTCCTTGACCTCGTGGAGATCATTTCTTTTCCTGTTCATGTTTTATCTTTTCAAATTTGAGCTTATGCCAATATTCTATGAGAGAGTGCACATCCAATAAGCGGATTTTGCTTCATTTATTATGCTTCTGGGGAGTATTTAAGCAATTTCTCCCGACCTTCATTTAATCCTATTCTAGGACCATCATCTATTGCACTGAGAAATACTTAACTGAATTAAACACTTATATCATTCTTAACCGAGCTCTTTTTCTCAGTGTAACATGCCATAGACAAGTATGGAATAGGTCAAACTAATGCGAGGTAAAATAAGTTGTAACGTTGGGGTCAACTAGATAACATCATATTTTTCATTAATTCTTTTCTTGTTCTTCTGGTTAATCATTTTTATTCGTTCATTATCCAAAGATATTTGCCTTTCCATTTAGGAAACTACCCAGATATTGGAATTATTTTGTTGGAGATTCAACTAGAGAACATCATATTTTTGCATAGTTATTTGTTGAGGTTCTAGATATTGATATGTCTGTTGATTGATCTTTTGCAATTTCTCTACTATTAAGTTTCAAGCAGTAGTTAACGTTCTATGCCTGCATGGATCAGTCAGGCAAGTTATAAATATTTGGAAAGTTCAATTAATGATATGCATGAGTAGCATATAAAACTTTATTTATCATTGATAAATGCACTTAAACAAAAGTGCTTGATGCTTATTTCATTTGCTTATATGTACACATTATGTTTTGTATAAACGAGATTACTGATTGAATTTGCATCACTGATGTAAGATTTTTTTTCCCCAGAAGTTTTGTTTGTATCCATACTTTGTTGTTTGCAACTGATTCTGTTAAGTTGGACGTGGTTCTCATTAACGCGGTATCTATTGTTTTAGGGGAATTCCATATCAACTACCAAGTACAACTTTTTTACCTTTCTACCAAAGGGTCTTTATGAACAGGTAAGTTATTGGAGTATGAAGAGTTTTAGTATTGCTTTATTTTTCCTCTTAAGGGTTAAAGAACATAAAGTGGCTAAATTTATTTTGATGCATGCTTGACGGGACATCCTATATTTTTGAGGAATACAAGTGGAACAGTTAAATTTGTTGCCAGATTGTTTAAAAGGACAACCATTACCAGGTTTAATTCCAAGAAAGCACTCCATGTGTTGATTGATACTTCAAAACTGCCACTCTGACCATTATTGTAATAATTGGTTTTTGGGTTTGGAATATAGTAATATACGTTAGAAATCTAACTTTATTTACTCATCAAGTTAGATTTACTCATGTGGATTTGGTTAGAGTTGAGAGATCCTATATTCTGGCTACTCCTGACATAGTTCTGTTTTATTCTGACAGTTCAGGCGGGTTGCTAACTTGTACTTTCTTATGGTATCAATTCTATCCGCAACTCCATATAGGTAAGTTTTTTCTACCATATAATTGAGTTTGTTGGCTTTTATAATTACAAAGAACTTTTCCTGGGTGCTGGAATTGCCTCCTTAAGTTGGAATTGCCTTTTATTATTAAGATTAAGGTGGAAGGCTGTGAAGAGTTCTTTCCTGAGCTTGAAGATGGGGAAGAAGAAGATGGCTCTGTGTAAGGACCAGTTGATCCTGGGGAAGAGACTTCATCGGAAGAGAGCAAAGGGGATGATCGAGGAGGTCTGCAAGGGCAGTTGAATATTCAGACGATGTCAGACCCTTTGAATAGAATAGAAGCATGGGCTCAAGGTGCTTCTCATGGGGATGACACGTTGAACGATGAAAATTTGAAAATTAACGTGGAAGTCAATAATATTTTAGGTGCTGACCCTTGTGAGGGGACAGTACTAGGTGAGGTTAAAAGTCAGCAGAAAGTGTCAGGAGTTTCTTCTGTTGAGAGAAAAAGGGTGTTCAGGGTGGAAGGTGACACCTCGGAGCAAGATAAAGTTGTCAAAGTCTTTGGGCTTAATTCTAAAATGGGTAGGTTAGAGGTGTTTGGGCCTGAGCAGGAAAGTCCAAGATCACTTAGAAATGGGAAGAAGTCTGCAAATTTTAAAAATTTAATACAAGAAGAATCTGATCTGCAATATGGGTCTGTTTCACCGGCCCAGCGGCGTCCTTTGGATAAGGAGATGTTGTTAGGGAGTCTTTTTCTCCTGCCTAAAAAAAAATCCCTACTGAGCATGCTGAGAGTTTAAATGGGGTCGAGCTTAAAAGTCATTATCAGGTCCAATCACCTTCTGAAGCTTTTGAGGAGAATAGTCGTAACATAGTAGAGGAGGAGAATGAAGGCATTCAGGAAATTGAGGTTTTTGATATGGGTGACAAAGGGATTAAGCTTAAGAAGGGAAACATCAAAATAAAGGTGAAGAGTTATAGGAGATGGACATTGGGATATCAGGTATCTAAAGGCTTGTCAATAAGAAAAATATTTGAAGGATTGAGGGGTAGGGGACGTTTTGCTAGAGTGTACAGAAGGTCAAAAACAAGACGAGTCTGGTTATGTTCAGAAAATAGTCATAAGCCCATTCAGAACATGATCGTCTTTCATAATTATAAGCAATTTTCATCAAGTCCAGGGAAAAGGGGTTAGGACGAGGAAATCATCAGTTCTGCTCATGTTCAGGACACTTTTATGGTTTATATTATTAGCAGCAATTTTCCAAAAAGTGTGGCGGCATATCCTTTTTGCTTCAGGGAATTGTAGAAAGTCTAGAAAGAAGAGAAGAGGTTTAATCAAGAAGCTTTGGTCAATGCAGAAGTCTCAACTGTTTACTCTCGTTCCTTTTCTAAAGTTCTTGAGGAAGCAATGGCTACATGGGAAGTCTGTCAGAGCTTAGGCATTTCTTTCAAGGAAGGGAGGGAGGTTTTTATTGAAAAAAATTAAAAAGCTGGAGAAAGGATCAGGGGTGGTAAGTGAAGTTGGTTAGTTGGCCAGTTTCTGCTTCTCGTAGGTTTGGTTTTCAAGTGTATATGTTGGATTGCAATATTATTTATGGAATGTTAGGGGCCTAGGGAGAAAGGGAAAAAGTAGAGCGGTGTCGAGACTTGTAAATAAGAACAAACCGGTCATATTGCTTTTACAGGAGACAAAATTGAATAAATGTCAGAAGGGGCTTATAAGGAAATTAGGAGGAAATCAGCTGAAGGGAGAAAGTTTCCAGCCAGTGGATTGCTATGTTTGTGGAATAAGAATGTATATGAGGTTAGCAGGGTGTATAATCAAAGCAGATTTCAGGCGTTATTAGGGAAGTTCAAGGTGTCTAATGTGGAGTGTGTTATTATTAACGTGTACGATCCTTCAGTAGAGGAAGAAAAGGAGGAGTTTTTTAGGCAGCTGTTGAGTTATGTCCATTCTGTTAATCTGCCAGTTTGCATCGAGGGAGACTTTAATGCTTATCTCGACCAAGAGGAGAAGATTGGTGCCTAACAAAATTGGCATTCAGTGGGTCTGCTAAGGAATTTCCTGTAACAATCTAATTTAATAGATCTTCCTTTGGTAGGTGGCACTTTCACTTGGGGTAATAATAGAGAGATTACTACTTGGGTAAGACTAGATCGTTTCTTATTGAGTAGCAGTTTCTTAAGTTGCTTTCCGAAGACTGTCCAGAAATTGCTTCCAAATCACTCTCTAATCACAATCCGGTGCTATTGGTAGAAGATGGGAAAAATTGGGGCCCTAAACATTTTCGGCTTTTTAATTATATGCTGGAGGAAAATGGTTTTGTAGACATGGTTCATAATGTAATGACTGATCGGGTTAAAGATAGAGGGGGAAGAGGAATTTACAGTTTATTACAAGGAACTAAAAAACGTATCAAGGAGTGGCCAATCAGAAATAAACAGGGGATTTCAGAAGCTATCACAGGGTTGGAGAGCAAAATAAATGATTTGGAAGTTAAGGCGCAAGGCAGTGGACTTTCTACTTATGACTAGGATCAGCTCTTGACATCTAGAAAGGAGCTATGGAAAATGCACAGGATTGAAGAAAGTATTTGGTTCCAAAAGTCGAGGGCGAAATAGATCAAAGATGGTGATAGAAACACTAGGTTCTTCCACCTATGTGCTATAAACAGGAACAGATTCAATACCATTTCGGCATTGAAAGTGGATGGGGAGGTGATGAAAGATCCATATCAGATTAAAGCTTATGTCTCCCAGTTCTTTAAGAAAGTCTATAATTTTAAAGATTATTTAGAGATGGAGGACTTGAATTTGAATTTTGCAGAATTGAGAGTAGATCAAAGGAATAGTCTGGAGGTTAAGTTTTCAGTGGAGGAGTAAGGGAGGCTATTTTCTTTTCGGACAGCTCTAAAGCTCCAGGTCCCGACGGTTTTACGATGGGTTTTTTCAAGAAATTATGGCCGACTCTGAAGGTGCAAATAATGAAGTTTATGGATGATTTTTATTACGGGAGAAAATGGGATCATGGAGTTAATCATGCGTTTATTTCCCTGATCCCAAAGAAAATCAATCCGGAATTCATTGAAGATTATAGACCTATAAGTCTCGTTGGCAGTCTCTATAAAATCATCTCCAAAGTTTTATCGAGGAGACTAGTTTCTGTGATTAAAGATACTGTGAGCCCTTCACAGTTTGCATTTATTCCAGGGAGACAACTTTTAAATTGTCTTTTCTTACAAACGAAGGCATAGACTATTGGAGGAAGCAAGGGCTGAAAGGGGTAGTTTTCAAAGCTGATTTTCAGAGAGCTTATGACTCAGTTGAATGGCCAATTATCTTTAGATTAATGAGAGTCATGGGCTTTGGTGAGAGATGGGTTTCCTGGATAAAATATTATCTCTCCACGGCGTCTATCTCGGTGTTAGTGAATGGCTCTCCAACTGAGGAGTTCTCGATGGGTAAAGGGTTGAGACAAGGTTGTAGTTTGTCTCCTCTCTTGTTTAATTTGGTGGGGGAACTTCTAAATCGTATGCTAATGAAAGCGGCTGATTTGGGACTCTTTCAGGTTTTGCTTTTAGAGGATCAGATTCTTTAATCTAACTCACTTACAGTTTGTTGACGATATGATTTTGTTCTGCCAGGATTCACCTACTTATATTCTCAATATTAAGAGTCTTGAGGATCTTTAGCCTAATGACTGGGCTTCATTTGAATTTGTCTAAGAGTAAGTTGTATGGAATCAATGTCGAAGACGATGTATTAAATGAATGGGCAACGATGGCTGGTTGTGTCGTGGGTGTTCTGCCCACAGTGTATTTAGGTTTACCTTTAGGTGCAAAGAGAAATTCAGAGGTTCTTTGGGAGCCGGTCATCCAAAGTTTTAATAAAAAATTGTCCGGGTGGAAAGCTTCCACACTGTCTATGGCGGGTAGATTGGTGTTGATAAAATCAATACTGTCCTCTATGCCTATTTTCTTCCTCTCTGTTTTCATAATTGAGTAAGGTTTATAGGAAGTTAAATTCTCTAATGGCCAACTTTCTGTGGGGGGAAGGATCATCAAAAAGACGAATTCACTAGGTGAATTGGAAAAGGGTATGTTAACCCTTCGAGGAGGGAGGTTTGGGAATCTTGGATCTGAATTTTGCAAACAGAGTGCTGCTAGGTAAGTGGGTATGGAAGTTCGCATATGAAAAAGACACCCTTTGGAAGAATTTGATTTGCAGTAAACATAATGTGAGTAATCTGTCCCTAGATATCAGCAAGGTAGTCTCTCCTTCGGACTCATGGATTTGGAAAGGTATTACGAAAAATTACTTGGAAGATGACGCAATAGGTCAAGGTTTGCGATCTCACTCTAAGATTCAAGTAGGCAATGGCAAGTCTATTGTATTCTGGCACGATGTTTGGATAAACGAGGATTCTCTAAAGAATCAATTTCCAAGGATTTATGTTCTTTCTAATAACAAGTGGGGAAAAGTTTCAGTGTTTGGTTGCCTTCAGAGTAATAGATTGGTCTGGAACATTAGAACGAGAAGGAATTTATGTGATTGGGAACTGGATTACTGGATTCAATTAATGTCATTATTGGAGAATGTTGTTCTGACTGATTCGGTGGATGATTTTCTGTCTTGGTCGGGGAAGGGAGATGGATTGTTCACTGTTAAAGCATGTAGGTTGACTCTTTCTACCAATTCAAAGGGTATGATTAATTGGAAAAGGTTCGTTTGGTCAGGATTGGCTCTTCCAAGAGTCGAAACTTTTCTGTGGCAGGTCTCACATCAAAGATTAGCAGTTAGAACGGAGTTGAAAAGAAGAGGTGTTACATTGGAGGAGGTCACTTGTCCATTTTGTTCAAAGCATGAAGAAACAGTTCAGCATTTGTTCATCTCGTGCTCGGTTGCAGGGGACCTATAGAGCAGTTTTTTGAGGTTATGGGAAATCTCGTCAGTCTTGCCTAATCCACTCTCTTTGTTGTGTTCTTGGTCTGACATGAGGCCAAAATCTCAAATATGAAGTTTTATATCGGGAGTTGTTCTATGGTCATTATGGAAGGCTAGAAACTCGGTGGTTTTTTATAATTGGAAACTGGACAGTTCTACTCTTTTCTTCATTTGCAGATTTAGATTGGCTAAATGGTTTCTGGCTAAGCACCCGAATGTCATTATTCAGGTAGACTCTCTTGTGGGGGACCCTACTCTCACAGACAAGCATCAAACTAAGGTCCTCAAAAGGATGAAGGTTCAGGGTTGGCTTCCTCCACCACTACATTTTTTAAAGTTAACGTTGATGGGGCAGTCAGTGGGGACGGGCTGTTGGGGGGAATTGGGGGCATTTTAAGAGATTCGAGAAGTAAAATTCTAGGGTCTTTCTCGAATGTTGTTGGTCCAGGTCCTCCACTCGCGGAGCTGAAAGCCATTGAGAAAGGCATTGATTTCTTTCTCTCGTCGGAGTGGGCGATGAAGGGAAGGTTAATAATAGAGAGTGATTGTAAATCAGCAGTGGATTGGATTTTGCTGCCGACTACATCTCCTCATTTTTTTAGTTCGATGATTGAGAATTGTTTCCTAGTCTCGGGAAAGGGAGATATGTTAGACACATACTAAGGAGTTGCAATTGTGAGGCTGATACTCTGGCTAAACAGGGGATTGGATGATTAATTTTGTTGCTTTAGAGGTTTTTCAGTAGGTTTGTGGTGGCCTATTGAGGTTTTGGGGCTGAGATAGTTTTGTTGTTTAAGGGTGGTCAGGTCATTTTGGTGTTTTTGATTTTCTGTTCTGTAATATTTAAGGTTTTAAGTATGTCTTTGGTTGTATCTTATGTACTTTTCCTATGATTAATAAAATCCTAAGGCACTCTTTTCCTCCTTCCGCTGATTAAGGAGCTTTCCTAAAAACTCCATTAATCAAGAGGGGGTTTTTTAATGAGGCCTGAAATTCTTATAAAAAAAAAGTTGTTCAATTTTACTGCTACCTGTCTTCACTTGAGGTAGGGTTTGTGGCTTAGGGCCTGAGTGAATTCCTTCATGAACATGATGACTTATTTTTTGTCTCAGATCTATTTATCTTCAGCTTTGAGTGAAATACATTTAATTTTCATTGGTCTAATGTACTCCATTTTATTTTATTTTTTAAAAAAAAAGTAGATGTTGGAACCGCGAATCTAATCCATACAGAAGTGGACATGACTATCAATATTTTTTTTCCTTTTTAATTTCCTGCCCATATCATGTTTCCATTCCTTAAAAGTTATAACCTTCCAATGGAACTTTTGATACTGCTTCCAGTTTTACATAGAGTTAATATGCTTCTTCATTCAGATTGGTTCTATGAAGTTCTATGATACTGTATTTTTTCAAAAAAAAAAAAAAAGAAAGATAGTCTTCACTAGGAGCCCAATCAGCTGCTTTTAGTACAAATTGTAAGTCAACCTTTCATATATTTTCATGCATTCCACGTATATTTCTTCTACCTTTTCTTTGTGCTCATTAATTGCATTTACTTGACATCTATTCTTCAGCATGTAAA